>NW_004444170.1:2956574-2983983 GCF_000243295.1 Trichechus manatus latirostris | reverse complement strand
AGTGCTGCTGTAACAGAAATACCACAAGTGGATGGCTTTAACAAAGAGAAATTTATTTTCTCACAGTCTAGTAGGCTAGAAGTCCAAATTCAGGGTGTCAGCTCCAGGGGAAGGCTTTCTCTGTTAGCTGTGGAGGAAAGTCCTTGTCATCAGTCTTCCATCGACTTGGGAGAATCTCAGCACAGGAACCTCAGGTCCAAAGGACGTGCTCTGCTCCCAGTGCTGCTTTCTTGGTGGTATGAGGTCCGCCTATCTCTCTGCTCACTTCTCTCTTTTATATCCCAAAAGAGATTGGCTTAAGACACTATCTAATCTTGTAGATCTGATCAATATAACTGCCACTAATCCATCTCATTACATCATAGTGATAGGATTTACAATACATAGAGAAATCACATCAGATGACAAAATGGTATACAATCATATAATACTGGGAATCATGACCTAGCCAAGTTGACAGATATTTTCGGGAGATACGATTCAATCCATGACACTTTCCCACCAGCAGTGTATAAGACTTCCAATCTGCCCACAATCTTTCCAGCATTTCTTGTTTTCTGTTTTTCCTTATAAATTCTTAAAGAACTTACTCTTTGCATATGCATGAAAATAAATAAATAGGTGAATTGCAAAAACTGCATTTCAGCAATAGGTGAAAGGATTTATATTTCTTGGCTTAATTTGCTCAGTCTTGCTTTTTAAAACGAGCTTCAGTCAGTCTTAGAAATATCCTGGCTTTCTCTGGCTCATCCTTGTCTCCCTTCATCCCACCCCCACCACACGCTTTTTTGTTGAGAACTTTACAACTAACTTCTTAATATATCCAAATTTGTACTTCTCTCTGTCCTTTCATTACTCTCCTCTCTGCCCTTACAATGCAATCCTTTAATGTTTTCGTGGGAAAAAAAAGATATTGACCTATTCTGTCCGACCTACTCTGTCTACTTACAGTTGATAGGTGCCGTCAAGTTGATTCTGACTCATAGCGACCCTATGTACAACAGAATGAAACACTGCTCAGTCCTGCGCCATCCTCACAACCATTGCTATGTTTGATCCCATTGTTGCAGGCACTGTGTCAATCCATCTTGTTGAGGGTCTTCCTCTTTTTCACTGACCCTCTACTTTATCAAGCATGATGTCCTTCTCTAGGGACTGCTCCATCTTGATAACATGTCCAAAGTATGCGAGATGAAGTCTCGCCATTCTCACTTCTAAGAAGGATTCTGACCGTACTTCTTCCAAGAAAGATTTGTTCATTCTTCTGGCAGTCCATGGTATATTCAATATTCTCCAACACCATAATTCAAAGACAGCAATTCTTCAATATTCCTTACTCATTGTCCACATTTCACACGCTTATGAGGTGATTGAAAACACCATGGCTTGGATCAGGAGCACCTTATTCCTCAAAGTGACATCTTTGCTTTTTAACACTTTAAAGAGATCTCTTGCAGTAGATTTGCCCAATGTAATGCATTGTCTGATTTCTTGACTGCTGCTTCCATGGGCGTTGATTGTGGATCCAAGTAAAATGAAATCCTTAACAACTTCAGTCTTTTCTCCATCTTTCATGATGTTGCTTATTGGTCCAGTTGTGAGGATTTTTATTGTATTTATGTTGAGGTGTATCCATACTGAAGGCTGTGGTCTTTGATCTTCATCAATAAGTGCTTCAAGTTCTTTTCACTCTCACCAGGCCAGGTTGTGTCATCTGAATAACACAGGTTGTTAATGAGTCTTCCTCCAATCCTGATGCCCCATTCTTCTCCATATAGTCCAGCTTGTCGGATTATTTGCTCAGCATACAGATTGAATAAGTAGGGTGACAGGATACAACCCTGACACACACCTTTCCTTACTTTAAACCATGCAGTATCCCATTGTTCTGTTCGAATGACTGCTTCTTGGTCTACTTGCGGAGTGGTTGTAAATTATAAAGAGAAGTATGAATTGCTTTCTAGAAAGTCTTGCAAGATCCAGAGAAGTCCCAGATGAAGTAGGAAGGTATATGAGGAGCAGAGACAGGTGAATTAATAGAATAATGGAATACATATTGCATGTGTTGCCCAGCTAAACCTTCCTTGTCCCACTGGCAAACTTGAATCAGGTCAGATCTCCTTCTCCTCCTTCTTATCAGATAGGCCAGTGCTTGACACCAAACTAGTAGATACATCAAGTTGGTGAAATAAATCAGGGTTTAAAATTCTACTTTCCCAATTCTTCTCTCTCTCTCTCTCACTTCCTCTCTGACGCTCTCTCTCTGTCTCTCTGTCTCTATCTGTATCTCTACCTGTCTGTCTTCTCTTTCTCTCCCCCTACTTTCTCCCTGTCTGTCTGTCTTTCTCTCTCTCTCACACACACACACTCTGTGAACTGTGAGCAAAAGTTGCCAAGAATTCCCACATTCAACCACTGTCCAACATTTTGTTTTGTTTTGCCTTATTTTGTTATTCACTTTCTGTTATTCAGTTCATTAACTTACAAAAAGGGTGCATGTAACATATTGTTATCTTATTTGTTTAACATTGTCAGGAAATGAGATGATCCACAGAAATACAGTTTTTAAATAACTGGAAGTTATGCTTATAATTACTGTGCTAAGTTGCATGTGCAGATGCCTTTAGGAGCTATTTAAAGGTCCAGGATGATTAGCCTCATATCAAATAATCCCAGCATAATGAGTTTTTAAGAATTCTTTTGTCTGTTTTTTAATAATATTTGGTCTCCTATGCTATCATACCCATTTCTTATTGCTCTCAGTGGTCTACCTTCTCCATCTCTCATGCTCCAAAGTGTTAACTTGTTTTGTTCAACCTTCCGAAGGCTCCGAAGCAAAATGATCAAAATGTCTGAAATTCCATTCGAAATGGATTTTGAAATTATTACATCAAAAAATAAAGCAGTGAAGTATGTAGACTTTAGTATGATTTAGTGTGACATTATTTTAATCCTCGTTGTTGTTGAGCCACTCATTTTCTATTTTTACTGTCTCTTGGTAAAAGGATCAGATCATAGTTCTATGAATCAATAGGTGTTTGACCTTGAGCAGGTAAGTTCATTTCTAAGGATTGTTTCCTTATCACTGGAATGAATAGATTTGATAGAGTGATACCCAAAATTGCTGACGTAAGTGAAAAAGTCTTCAAGTGAGATGTGTCTTTGCACATGAATATGAGTTAGAAGAAGATCATGATAGGAAACATAATAAAAAGTTAAATATAAATATAAAAATTTATGTCATTAATATAGACTTAAAAGAATGAAAATAAGAACACTGTTTATAGTCATATATTACGTATTTTCTCTTTCATTACAAATATACCGAATCACATTAACTGCTTTTAGAACAAGTATTATTCTACCAGAAAGATATATAAAATTTTATACTTTATTGTGTTTGAAATGAAAATATATAATACAGTATCTATATTTTATTTTATTTGAAATGTATGTCATATACATGAGCTAACTATTGGCAAGTATATCTCAGATTTTTTCCTAAAAATAGTCCAATAGGGACGTTTATTTTAAGCCGTTTGGTGTGTGTTAGAACCTATGGGATTTTTGGTGAGATAGTTTTTGTTGTCAGTAAGTTTTTTTTTCTCTGCGTCATTTAGCAAAGATGGTCCTGATCATCTGTCAGTAGCAGATAGTAAAAATATGTAATTATTAAATCAACTTATCTACACTCTCTGATGGTAGAATTCTCACCGCACTCTTTGTGACAGAGGATATTTCCATAAAGGTAAACTTAAGACACCTGAATAGGAAACACTTTCCACTCTTCATGAGTTCAGTTGGCTGTGGAAATGCTTTTGAGGATTTTATATTCAGAAATGTGAGGAGGTGTTGTCTCGGAAACTAATATCATCATGCAATATGAATGTGTTTTTCACTGAAACCAACAATTTGAAAACTTTCAGCAATGTGGATCTTCCATTTTGGCCCCATTTTCAAAAGGGATATGACACAAACAAGCAGTGAGGAAAGGCAAGTGAAACAACTGGCACTGAGTTTTGCGAGTTGATGTGGCTACAGATAAATGGCTGCTACCTCAGAACTGGGAGAAAGATATTAAAATATAGAGATTTTTTGCTTGATCAATTCCTGCAAGAACTGTCTCATATTTGGCACCAATTGACAATGACCCAACAAGTGGTAAAACACAAACAAAAAGCTACAAAAACAAAGTTGTCTTTTCCAAGTGGCTTCTCTTGCTCTCTGCCTGCTGTGTTAGGCTTGAATTTGATGGCTAATGGTTGGAAGGCGCATGTTGCCTGTGAGTCTTGATCTTGCAGCAATGAGGCTTAGAGACAAATTGGCAGTGATCACATTTTAAGTATCAGCTCAAGAATTCAGATGATATTTGCAGAAATATTGACCCCATGAAAACTAAAGTACTTTAACTATAACTACCTTTATCAACTCAAATTTACAGAATGTTTATCACGGAGCCAGAATCTGTGGTTTGCCCAGTTATGAAGGCCATGCACTTAAAAAATGGAGAGAGTCTGCCTTACTGTCTGTCATCTCATGGGTCAAATGAAGAATGTATTACTATAATGGAAGCATATTGTGGTAAATACTAAAAGAGATGGGAGATCAAAGTACTAAACTACTCTGGAGGAGGGATTGATCTGTTCCAGCTGGAAATAACGGGGAATGATTTATTAATGAGGTGGCATTTGAACTGGGTATTGAAACATCTGGTTTGGATATTGCTTGGAGATACAATTAAGAGAATGATGCTAGTATACTGGGAAAAGGATAAATGGAGATAAGAACGTATAGAGTAAGTATTAAAAAATACAAATAAAAGAAGTTCAGCTTGAATAAAGAACAGGCAAATAAAAGACAGAAATGCTGATATTGTTGAAAAAGCATGTTGGAGTTAGATGGAGAGATTTGAAAGCTATTATAAAGAATATGTGTATATGTAAATAGTAACCCAACCTAACTAGAAGATTGAAAGATATGTAAATAGGGGAGAGACAATAACCTGGCAATTATTTTACTTAATATTTATTACAACCATTTACATAGATATTGAAATTATACTCATTGTCCGAATGAGGCAGATGAGACTTAGGGGAGTTAAAGAATCTGAAAGGGCTAACTGACCTAAAAAAAAAAAAAAACCTGTTGCCCTCTGGTCAATTCCGACTCATAGCGACCCTATTGGACAGACTAGAACTGCCCCGTAGGGTTTCCAAGGAGCGCCTGTTGGATTCGAACTGCTGAACTTTTGGTTAGCAGCCATAGCTCTTAACCACTATGCCACCAGGCTTTCCACAGCTGACCTCACAGTATTCAAGTTTATTCATTCTGACCCAGAGCCTGGGCAGTTTTACAACCATAGCATTCTGCCTTCTAGTACATAACAGTGTAAGACTAGTTGTACGGCAGTGATGTATTTAGCTACTTGAACAGAGTTCCATGGGTCCTTAGAGTTCTGATTTAACCATAAAAAAGAAAAACAAACCCATTGCCGTCGAGTCAATTCCGACTCATAGTAACCCTATAGGACAGAATAGAACTGCCCTATAGGGTTTCCAAAGAGCAGTTGGTGGATTTGAACTACCGACCTTTTGGTTAACAGCCACAGCTCTTAACCACTGTGCCACCAGGGCTCCAATTTAACTATAGATCCTAAATAAATATCCCTTTTATGTGAATATTTCTAGTATCAGAGTTCTCCTTGATCATTACACTGAATTATTTTTTTAAATAAGTTTTTATTTTAGAATAGCTTTGGATTTACAGAAAAATTACAAAGATAGTACCAAGAGTTTCCATATATTTCCCCTAACATCAGTATGGTATCTTACATTAGTATGGTATGTTTGCTAAAATGATTGAACCAGTATAGATAAATTATGATAAACTAGAGTCTCTGCCTTAATCAAGGAGTCCCTGGATGCCACAAATGACTAAGCACTTGACTACTAGCTGAAAGGTTGACGGTTGGAACCCACCAGCCTTGGAAGACAGGCCTGGCAATCTGCTTCAGAAAGGTCACCGCCTTAGAAACCCTGTGGAGAAATTCTGCTCTGCACGCATGGGGTTGCCATGCATCGGAGTCGACTCAACAGCAACTGACAACAACAAATACTTCATTCAGGTTTTCTTACTTTTCACCTAATGTCATTTTTCGACTTTGTGATACCATTTGCCTCCTTCATTGTCATGTCTCCCTAGGTTCCTCCAGAGGGTGACAATTTCTTAGAATTTTCTTGTTTTTGCGAGCTTGACGGTTTTGAAGAGCACAGGTCAAGTAATTATATAGCATGTCCTTCAGTTGGGATTTGTCCCTTCCCAGACAAATCTTTCTCATGATTATACTAAGGTTATGAATATTTGGAAGGAAGACCACAGAGGAAAATGCCATTTTTATCACATCATATCAAGTGTGTCAGCATGACTTATCAATTTGGATGTTAACTTTGATAACGTGGCTGAGGTAGCGTTTGTGAGGTTTCTTCATTGTGAAGTTACCCTCCACCCATTTCCATACTACAGTATGAGGAAAGAAGTTACTATTCAGAGCCCGCATTTAAGGAACAGGGACCTAAACTCTACCTCCCTGAAGGTAGAATATCTACATTATGTTTTTTTTTAATTCTTTTTTTTTTTTAAGTATACTTCAGATGAAGGTTTATAGAACTAGCTTCTCATTAAACAGTTACTACACATATTTTTTGTGACATTGGGTAACAATCCCACAACATGTCAACACTTTCCCTTCTCGAACTTCGGTTCCCTATTACCAGCTTTCCTGTCCCCCCCTGCCTTCTTGTCCTTGCCTCTGGGCTGGTGCACCCCTTTAGTCTGGTTTTATTTTATGGGCCTGTCTAATCTTTGGCTAAAGGGTGAACCTCAGGAGTAACTTCATTACTTAGCTAAAAGGGTGTCCAGGGGCCATACTCTCGGGGTTTCTCCAGTCTCTGTCAGGCCAGTAAGTCTGGTCTTTATGAGTTAGAATTTTGTTCTACATTTTTCTCCAGCTTTGTCCGGGACCCTCTATTGTGATCCCTATCAGAGCAGTCAGTGGTAGTAGCCGGGCACCATCTAGTTGTACTGGACTCAGTCTGATGGAGGCTGTGGTAGTTGTGGTCCATTAGTCCTTTGGACTAATCTTTCCCTTGTGTCTTTAGTTTTCTTCATTCTCCCTTCCTCAAGAAGGGGTGAGACCAGTGGAGTATCTTAGATGGCCACTCACAGGCTTTTAAGACCCCAGATGCTACTCACCGAAGTAAAAGGTAGAACATTTTCTTTAGAAACTATGTTATGCCAATTAAGCTAGATGTTCCCTGAGACCATGGTCCCCACAGCCCTCAGCCTAGTGATTCCGTCCCTCAGGGAGTTTGGATGTGTCTATGGAGCTTTCTTGACCTTGCCTTGTAGAAGTTGTGCTGGATTCCCCAGTATCGTGTACTGTCTTACCCTTCACCAAAGTTATCTATTGTCTATTTAGTGTTTTTCCACCCCCACCCCTCCCCTCTGTTGTAACCATCAAAGATTGTTTCTTTTTGTGTGTAAACTTTTTCATGAGTTTTTACAGTAGTGGTCTCATTCAATATTTTTCCTTTGGTGATTGACTTATTTCACTCAGCACAATGCCCTCCAGATTCAACCATGTTGTGAGATGCTTCACAGATTTATCATTGTTCTTTATCGTTGTGTAATAGTCCATTGTGTGTATGTACCATAGTTTGTTTATCCATTCATCTGTTGATGGGCATCTAGGTTGTTTCCATCTTTTTGCTGTTGTGAACAGTGCTGCAATGAACATGGGTGTGCATATGTCTATTCATGGGACAGCTCTTAATTCTCTAGGATATATTCCCAAGAGTGGGATTACTGGATCATATGGTATTTCTATTTCTAGCTTTCTAAGGAAGCACTATATAATTTTCCAAAATTGTTGTACCATTTATCATTCCCACCAGCAGTGCATAAGAGTTCCAATCTTCCCGCAGCCTCTCCAACATTTGTTATTTTCTGTTTTTTGATTCGTGCCGGTAATGCCAGGATGAGATAGTATCTCATTGTGGTTTTGATTTGCATTTCTGTAATGGCTAGTGATCGAGGGCATTTCCTCATGTGTCTGTTAACCACTTGAATATCTTCTTTGGTGAAGTGTCTGTTCATTTCCTTTCCCCATTTTTTAATTGGATTATTTGTCTTTTTGTTGTAGAGGTATTGGATTTTCCTGTAGATTTTAGAGATTAGACTTTTGTTGGATTTGTAATAGCCAAATTTTTTTTTCCCCAGTCTGTAGGTTCTATTTTCACTCTTTCGGTGAAGTCTTTTGATGAGCATAAGTGTTTTATTTTTAGAAGATCCCAGTTATCGAGCTTATCTTCTGGAGTTTGTGTACTATTAGTTATGGTTTGTGTCCTGTAAATGCCGTGTATTAGGGCCTGTAGCATTGATCCTATTTTTTCTTCTATGAACTTTATAGTTTTGGGTTTTACAGTTAGGACTTTGTTCCATTTTGAATTAGTTTTCGTGTATGGTGTGAGGTATGGGTTCTGTTTCATTTTTTTGCAGATGTACAACCAGTTTTACTAGCACCATTGTTAAAAAGAAGTTTTCTCCCCATTTGATGGACTTTGGGCTCTTGTCAAAGATCAGGTGGATGTATTTACATCTGCGTTTTCAATTCTGTTCCACTGGTCAATGTATCTGTCATTGTACCAGTACCAGGCTGTTTTGACTATCTTAGCTGTATAGTAGGTTCTGAGATCCGGTAGAGCGAGTCCTCCTACTTTTTTCTTCTTCTTCAGTAGTGCTTTACTTATTCAGGGCTTATTCCCTGTCCATATAAAGTGAGTGATTAGTTTTTCCATCTCTTTAAAGAATATTGCTGGTATTTGGATCGAGATTGCATTATATTTGTAAATTGCTTTGGGTAGAATTGTCATTTTCACAATGTTGAGTCTACCTATCTATGAGCAGGGTATGTTTTTTCCATTTATGTAGATCTCTTTTGGTTTTTTGCAGTAGTGTTTTGTAGTTTTCTTTGTATAGGTCTTTTACATTGCTAGTTAGATTTATTCATAAGTATCTTTTTTTTAAGGCCTACTATACATGGTATTGTTTTCCTGATTTCCTTTGCATCATTCTCTTTATTGGTGTACAGGAATCCAACTGATTTTTGTATGTTTATCTTGTATCCTGCTACTCTGCTGAATCTTTCTATTAGTTCTGGTAGTTTTCTTGTGGAGTCTTTTGGGTTTTCTATGTATATTATCATATCATCCACAAATACGGACAGTTTTATTTCTTCATTACCAATTTGGGTGTCGTTTGTTTCATTTTCTTGCCTTATTGCTCTAGATAGGACTTCCAGCACAGTGTTAAACAGGAGTGGTGATAAAGGGTATTCTTGTCTTCTTCATATTCTCAAGGGCAATATTTTCAGCCTCTCTGCATTAAGAATGATGTTGGCTGTTGGTTTTGTATAAGTGTCCTTTATTATGTTGAGGAATTTCCCCTCTATACCTATTTTATTGAGAGTTTTTATCAGGAATGGGTGTTGGACTTTATCGAATGCCTTTTCTGCATCGATTGAGATGATCATTTGATTCTTTTCTCTTATTTTATTTAAAAGGTGGATTACACTGATTGATTTTCTAATGTTGAACCATTCTTGCATACCTGGTATGAATCCTACTTGGTCGTGGTATATTATTTTTTGATATGATGCTAAATTCTAATGGCTAGAATTTTGTTGAGAATTTTTACATCTATATTCATGAGAGATATTGGTCTGTAATTTTCTTTTTTTGTGGTATCTTTGCCTGGTTTTGGTATCATGGTTATGCTGGCTTCATAGAATGATTTTGGAAGTATCCCTTCCTTTTCTCTGTTCTGAAATAGTTTGAGTAGTACTGGTATTGGCTCTTCTCTGAATGTTTGGTAGAATTCTCCAGTGAAGCCATCTGAGCCAGGGCTTTTTGTTGTTGTTGTTGAGAGTTTTTTTAACTACCTTTTCAATCTCTTCTCTTGCTGTGGGTCTGTTTAGATTTTCAACATCATTTTGTGTTAGTTTGGGTAAGTGTGTTTCTAGAAATTTGTCAATTTCCTCTAGGTTTTCAAATTTGTTGAAGTATAGTTTTTCATAATACTCTGTTATGATCCTTTTTATTTCAGTTGGCTCTATTGTAGTGTCCCCCATTTCATTTCTTAGTTGGGTTATTTGCATCGTCTCATGTTTTTCTTTTGTCAGTTTGGCCAGTGGTTTGTCAATTTTGTGGATCTTTTCAAAGAACCAACTTTCGGTTTTGTTGATTCTTTCTATTGTTTTTCTGTTCTCTATTTCATTTTTTTCTGCTCTGATCTTTATTTTTCCTTTCTTCTGGCGGCTGTGGGCTTCTTTTGCTGTTTGCTATTTGTTCGAGTTGTGTAGCTAATGTTTTGATTTTATCCCTTTCTTCTTTTTTGAGTGTGCATCTATTGCTATAAATTGACCTCTGAGCACTGCCTTTGCAGTGTCCCAAAGGTTTTGGTATGATGTGTTTTCATTCTTGTTTGATTCTAGGAATTTTTTTATTCCATCTTTGATTTCTTCTATTACCCAGTGATTTTTAAGCAGGGTGTTATTCAGTTTCCATGTAATTGATTTTTTTTTCCTTACTCTTCCTGTTGTTAATTTCTACTTTGATAGTGTTGTGATCAGAGAAGTTACTTGGTATTATCTCAGTGTTTTTTATTCTGTTGAGGGTTGCTTTGTGGCCTAAGATGTGTTTATTCTGGAGAATGTTCTATGTGCATTGGAGAATAATGTGTACTTTGCAGCTGTAGGGTGGAGTGTTTTATACATGTCTATGGGGTCACGTTGGCTGATTGTGCCCTTTAGGTCTTCTATATCTTTGCTGAGTTTCTTCTTAGTTGTTCTGTCCTTTACTGAGAGTTGAGAGTGGTGTGTTGACGTCTCCTACTATTATTGTGGAACTGTCAATTTCTCTTTTCAGTGCTGTTAGAGTTTGTTTTCTGTATTTTGGAGCCCTGTCATTGGATGCTTAGATATTTATTATGGCTATGTCTTCGTGATGGATTGTCCCTTTAATCATTATATGCCCTTCTTTGTTTTTTATGGTGGATTTTGTTTTAAAGTCCATTTTCTCTGAGATTGGTATTGCCACAAAAGCTCTTTTTGGTAGCTGTTTGCTTGATATTTTTTTTTCCATCCTTTGATTTTTAACAAATTTACATCTTTGTTTCTAAGGTGTGTCTCTTGTAGACAACATATGGATGGATCTTGTTTTTTAATCCATTCTATGTCCAGTAGACTTGTCTATTCTCCCTTGTTTATTTATTTGTTCAATCATTTATGTATATCAGTATAGACTTACGGATACTGATTTTATGATTTGGTTTATAACCCAATACTGATTTATTTTATTGCTCAAATTGCTCCAACTTTGAACAAAAGTCTTGTGTCCCTTTGATATATCACCATCATTGTGTGTGTGAATTTTTTTCTTTTTTTGTAGCACTTTTCTTACTGGCACCACAAGATTCTCTAGGCTTATCTTGTATATTTCCTCACCAGTTCTAAAACTAAAACCTGTTGCCATTGAGTTGATTCCAACTCACAGTGACCTAGAATCAGCCATTTCTCCAAGGAGCCTTTGTTCCTTTTATTGGAGAATGATACTAGAAACCATATTTTGATAACCAAGTATGCCCATTGCTACTGGGGTGTCATTGCTTCTAGGTTCTCTTAACTGACAAAGCAAGGACAGATATGTGTATTCTAACCCGTGTACATATACATATCTGTAAATATTACTATATGTAAACATTTACATCCATATTAAGCTAAACATGAGTTCATATTGATATCACCAAATCTATTGGTGCATTACTACATCTGTAACCTCTCATTCCAGTAGTGATAATCTTGGCTCCCACAATTCACCATCCATACTCAACTGTTCAATTCTAGTATACATGTAAAGTGGTATCAGAAACAACTTTATCAAGTAGAGTACAGTGTTTATGTTCAGTTTCTTTTGCTTTTACTCTTACAGATTTCACTAATTTCCAAAGGTACTTAGATCAGCATTGCTTTTTCTCAGGCCTTTCAGTTTGGTAATTGCACATTTGTAATATAGTTAGATTGATTTGTCGTATTTTGCATTCCATCCTGGGCTGGATGTTAATGATATTTTGAAATGTGTCAATGTATGAAAATTTCTCATCTAATTTTTGCAACTCTAGTATGTAGACCAAGAGACAGTTGTTCAAACAACAAGGCGATATTGCATGGATTAAAATAAGGAAAGATGTGTGACAGGATAGTATCCATTTACCATATTTATTCAATCTGTAGGTTGAGTAAATGGTCCGAGAAGCTGAACTATATGAAAAAGAAGGCGGCATCAGAATTGGAGGAAGACTCATTAACAGCCTGTGATATTCAGATAATACAACCTTGCTCGCTGACAATGAAGAGAACTTGAATCACTTCCTGATCAAGATCAAATTCTACAGCCTTCAGTATGGTTTACACCTCAACTTAAGGAAAACAAAAATCCTCACGTCTGGACCAGTAAGCAATGTTATGATAAATGGAGAAAAGATTGAGGTTGTCGAGGATTTCATTTTACTTGGATCCACAATCAACACTCACGGAAGTAGCAGTCAAGAAATCAAAAGACGTATTACACTGGGCAAATGTGCTGCAAAAGACCTTTTTAAAGTGTTAAAAAGCAAGATATCACCTTGAGGACTAAGGAGTTTGTGACCCAATCCAGGGTATTTTCTAAAGCTGGACAATGAATAAAGAAGATCAAAGAAGAATTGATGCCTTTGAATTATGGTATTGGCGAAGAATATTGAATATACCATGGACTGCCAGAAGAACGAACAAATCTGTCTTGGAAGAAGTACGGTCAGAATCCTTCTTAGAAGTGAGAATGGTGAGGCTTCATCTCACATACTTTGGACATGTTATCAAGATGGACCAGTCCCTAGAGAAGGACGTCATGCTTGATAAAGTAGAGGGTCAGCGAAAAAGAGGAAGACTCTCAATGAGATGGATTGACGCAGTGGCTGCAACAATGGGCTCAATCATAGCAATGATTGTGAGGATGGTGCAGGACCAGGCAGTGTTTCCTTCTGTTGTTATACATAGGGTCACTATGAGTTGGAACCAACCTGATGGCACCTAACAACAGTAATTAGATTTAAATTAATTGAAAACACCTCTTTGCCGTTTACAGTCATTGAAATTATTTATTTATGTCCTCTGCTGAACAAACTACTGTATATCTAGTCTTTTTACATATGATGATGGATCAAATATTGTTTGAGAGTTGCTGTCCTATCTTCCTAAATCTTCTCTGGAGCAGATAAACAGATCTCAGTCTTTTGACTGCCTCTACTGTAGTGTGATTCCCAATATTTTGTTAAAATACTTTGTTTTTACAGTAGTCTTCTTAAAATGTCCAGTGACATTGGCTTATCATTTCTCTTGACATAAGATCAGATGGGTTTCATGGTTTTTGTTGTAGTTGTTGTCCTTATTATTCTATGGTATTGTTCTGTGTTTGGTCCCAAGTTCCTCTACTATCTTTTCAAGTTACATAATCCCTCTTAGCTTCAACTTCCTCACCTGTAAATGAATGTTTTGTATATAAAACATCTGGTATGTTACTGGCAAACACTGTTCCATCTCTTCCCTTTTCATTGGCACACACTATCTGAAATGCCAGACTGAGATTTTTAGACTTAATTGAGCATGAATGGAAAGCTGATGAAATACTTTGAGCAGAAGTTGGTTGATGCAGAATGTGTGCATTTGGGAGATTAATTTGACATCTGTTATGCAAAATGAATGAGTTAATTTATTCAACAAATATTTATTGAGCATCCAAAAAGTACCAGACACTGTTACAGGCACCAGGGTTACTGCAGTGTTAAAAACAGACAGAAAGACAAAGTCTCTTCTCTTCTCTTAAATTGTATTGGAGGAACACAGCAGGTATACACACAGTAAAAAAAATAAACACATGTATCTATAGAAATAGACTTTATTAAGAAAATTAAGCAGGATAAATTAATCGAGATTGATCAAAATGAGAGCTTACTTTTTATAGGATGGTCACAGACAGGCTATTTTACAAGCTAACATTTAAGCAGGGACTGTAATGAAAGTGCAGATATAGGGAGGAAGAATGTTTCAGTCTAAGATGGCAGTATGAACAGAGTTTCTCAGACAGGAGTGGAAATCAGACTGAGAAGCATAAAACAGGCTAACGTGGTTGGAATAAAAGTGAGATAGTGGGAATATGTTGGAAAATAATGTCAGAGAGCTAGCTAATGGTACAATCAGGTAGGCCTGGTAGGCCAGGTAATGACTTTGTACGTCATTTTGAGTAACATGGAAAGCCTTTGGGAGACTTTAAACAGAGGACATAGTCTGATATGCTTTTTTATAAATGGTGGCTGTTAGGTGGAGAATAGATTGAAGGAGGCAGGATAGAAGCTAAGATACCATTACAGTAGTCCAGAAAAGAAGGAACGATGGAATTGACCAAAAGGTAATAGTGCAATTGTTCAGAAGTGGTTGTATTTGTCAATTTATTTTAAAGATGGTACCAATAGCATTTATTTGAGTCGGACATAAGAGAATACAGGAATAAAGAAAGACTGCAAAGGCTTTGGCCTGGGTCACTGGTAAAATGGATATGCCATTTACAGTGGTGGGAACTACGGGGAAGAGGAAGCAGTGTAAATCAGGAGTCTGATTTTAGATCTGCTAAGCATAAATTGCCTATTAGAGTGCCAAGCAGAAATGCTAAGTAGATAACTAGATATACTAGTCAGGATTTCAGGAGACATGTTGAGGGTTAGAATTTAAATTTGGGATTTAATAGCATATAGACAATAATTGAAATAATGGAATCTGCCCAGGGATGAGTGAAGATAAAGAAGGATAAGAAGAATGAGCCCGTGTTGAACATAAATGTATAGATGTTGGAAAGAAGACAAAACTCCCAAAAAGAAAACTGAGAAGGCAGAGCCAGTGAACACCCAGAGAGAGAAGTGCTCAGAGGCTTATGGAGGATGGCGTTTAATGAAGGAGGGAGTCAACTGTGTCCAATGCTGTTAAGAGTTAAATCCGATGAGGACTGACAACCAACCATGCATGACTGGAGTGGGTTAGGGGTGGAGAGAACGTGAAGATCTCAAGATATATGACTCCTTAAGAAGTTTTCCTATAAATAAAGAGTAATCAATGAATGGAATAATAACCAAGGGGAACCTGAGGAAAAAAATTTAAGGGTGTTTGTTTTTTGAGGGAATTGGTCTAGTAAAAATGGAAAAAATGATGATGTACCATTGAAAGTTAGAAATTCAGAAGGGAAGTCCTTGAGGCAGGGGGAACTGGATCCAGTACACAAGGGGAAGGGGATAGCTTCAGAGAGCATTCAGACAGATCAGAAGAGTCAGAGAGAAAGGCAAACAGGAGGATAAAACTTGAACCAGGTTTGTCGCAAAGTGAAGTCCAAGAGCTTCTACAGTTTAGACTTCTTTCTACAGAGGTGTGGGTCTTTGTCCACCACCTTTCCACTAGGGTAAAAGTAATCTATCCCCTTTGGGATTTTAGATATCCTGGGTATTGCAGGAGGTATGATATGTGGTTATCCGAAGGGACTGAGGTTCATCTCCTACCATGGACAACATCATTCCTGCTGTGTGATCAAAGAAGGAAATGCTTCTGCACAACTGGCATCTACCCTGCTTCCTACAGGGAGGTTCTGCTTCAAGTACAGGGAAGGAGAGACTCCCACTTGACTGGAAGCTGATGATAATTCAACTCTTACCTGGTTTCTGGCAATCAAGCAGTGCCCTTAGTGCCCACCATCTGCTAGGTTCTCTCACTTGGCTCTTTCTAGGTAATGGGCCTTCTCCTTTTGCAGTCACTTTCCTGGGATATGCTTCCCAGAGTCTAGCATTCTACCTTGTAATGCTTCTCTTGGTATGCTTCTCATCTCCTCAGTCCTCTTGGGTTCTTACTCCACTGTGTCTTTACATCTGCCTAACATAGCACATAAAACGCTCTTCATGTTCTCCTTTTCAAAAAACTTTCTTAGCTAGGGTGAGCATATAATTTATAGTCTCAGCTAGGACGTTTTTGAAAGTGAAAGAGAGCACAGGTAATAATTACACTGGAACAAAGCATAAATAGGACTGTGCTGGTCAAACTAGAATGTGTGGCCACTTCACTAATGGTCCATTAAATTTAGAGAGAGTTATAAGTAACCAGAAAATGGATTTATACTTCCTTAAAGCATGGAAGGCACAATCTTCTGATCCTTTTAAAAGAACAAGGTAAAGAATTGCACCGTCTTCCCTTAAAAAAGCAATGAAAAGGAAGAGATACCAAACGCTTTTGTTCCTATCAAAACAGACAGCATGTTCATATCCTGCCATGTGCAAGTTAGAATCACCTCAGAACAAGTGATTAAACTTAACTGTGGATTACATATGGAGAATAAATAAAGAAGAACACAATGGGAATTCTGTAATTCACACCCTAAATATTTGGATGCCTTATGGTAACATTTTCAGAAACAGGCTTTAGTGGGTAGGAAGCAACGAGCGTGGCTTTCAACTTACGGTGTCATCCAAGTGGAGGTGACAGTTGACAATATTCAGTTAGATCTTCAGAGAGTAAGTAAAACTGGATATTCAAACTGGGCATTATTGGTTGACGCCAGAGTAGATGGTGAGATAATACAGTAATACTTAGAAGGGAGAGAAAAAAGGAAGGGTTATTGAACAATGTTCACATTCACCGTGTGAAAAAAGATCTAATAACAGTGGAAAAGAAGCTATAGTCAAAGAGGTAGGATGGGGACCAGGATAGGATGGCGTCATCAAAGCCAAAGCATCAGAGTTCCCATAACTCTCCCCTATTTTATCCCTGGCACCTCCTTTTCCTCAAAAAGTGGAACCAAAAATATCAAGCTTGCAAAATAGAGACAAATCTGAATTTTAAAAAAAAAAAAAAGAGACACATATACAATGAAGATTTGTGAGAGTTTTCCTATTGCTAATGTGTCATCAGAAACTCTGGTGGCATAGTGGTTAAGAGCTAAGGCTGCTAACCAAAAAGCTGGCAGTTCGAATCCACCAGGTGCTCCTTAGAAACCCTATGGGGCAGTTCTACCCTGTTCTGTAGGGTCACATGAGTCGGAATCAACTTGATGGCACACAACAGCAGCAATGATTTTCTTGTAGTCAATACAATTGAAGAGAAGAAGGAGCTACAACAATTACATGAAATATTGGGGGCAAAATATTCTTTCTGAGCCCTTCTACCTTTAGGTCTGTCTGAACTGTAAGCTCAAGGAGGGAGATGGGTGTTGTGTCTCCTTTGGAATTAGGGAGGGCACTGTGGAATGGCGAGCTGCTTCACCACTCGCCCTTCATCAAGTTTGCTCGAAAGGAGAAGCATGACGCCTGAGAAAAAAGAATTTATGATTTAAAAGGGAAAAGAAAACCTTGAGATTTTTACACCTAAATATTCAAACTCAGACACCCAATCCTGCAGCTTTCAGGACTAGGCTACTTTCAGATGAGGCCACAGGCAAATCACTTTACCTTCCCTGTTCTCTACACCTTTAATTTAACTCAATAAAATGAGGGGAAGAAGAATACCTATACCCCCAGCTGAGGTAATTGTGGGAGGTAATTAATATTTTTCATAGACTGTAAAATTTGTAGTAATAATAAAAAAAAATTGTTTGAGGGCTTTATAGTGCTTCCATGTATTATCCCATTTATTGAATGCTACAGTCTCCACTGTACAAAATGCACTTCTAAATTGAAATCTAGCATTCCTACCATAGGCAGTCTCTTGTGACAACTTACTGAACTGTTTATTCACCCAGATTCATGAGATTTGCAAATTGTTCTTTAGAGTAACCCTAGGCCATCCTCAATGTTCAGTTAATGTTACTCTCAGTTTGCCCTTTCTTTAAACCAGAGAAACTTAACATTTCCACTGCTGGGTGGCAGCTGAGAAATCTCAGACCCTACTTTGTTAGACTCAGTCTGAAGAACAAACTTCCTTAGCTTTGAACTCCATCCACTTCAGCATCTCTTGCCACCCTTCTGCCACTTACCTTGGAAGGATGAATGCTGGGGCACCTAAGAAGGGGACAAGCCAGGCAGCATCCCGGAGGGCAGTGGTGGCTCCCGCCCTGCACCACCACAGCCCAGCTTCAGTGCAATGTCAACTGGAAGCAGCTAGGGTAAAGGCCAGAAGACACAGGTATTACTGGGACTTTTCCAGGACTGGTAAAGACCGCAGCACTTTCAGAAGCAAAGGCTGGACTGGGACTTCAAAATCAGCAAGACTATTTCTGGAGCTGACCTCACATCAGCATTTTTATTGTTCATTTCTCATGTTTCCTGCTGGCCTTTGGATTCTTATGTACCATTACGTTCCTGTCCCTTAGCCAACCACCTAGGTTATCCACATTTCTACCTTGAGGTCCATGAAGGGCAGGTGTCTTGTCTTCTTTGCCTTTGTATATTTCACAGTGTTTGGTATGTAGTAGGTGCTCTGTCATTTGTAAAAGAAGACTGAGTGGGGTGTTAGGAAGACAGGATAGAAAGGAGGAAGGATGAACAGAAATAAGGAACAAGCAAGAAGGACATTATTCTTGTTCAGGTGATACCAAACTCAACCACCATTCGCAGGATCATAACGCGTCCATATTCTTGCTACACTTACCACCAAAGTGTGAGGGTCAGATTAAAATATTGCACAGTGAAACCTTTGAGAGCCGGAACTAGACGGGACTGCCTTGCTTCTTCTGGTCTCACAAGTTTTCTGCCTTCAACAGGGTGCAGTCTTACCACTTTTCTGTCACTCATTTTAGTGGAAAATATTTGACTTTTCTGTCTATGACACGTTTTTGCCTCACAAAGTTTCCAGTTAGTGTGAGTTTCACTGTGTCTAGTTATTTCAGGTAGAAGAGTTAACAGTAGGGCAGGAAAATATACTAGCCACTGGAAATTTTCAATAGTAATTGAAAAAAAATATTTTTCAGTGTGTGTGGCAGGTACATTTTAAATGTCCAAATCCCATCATTGGTGAACTGAGGCTATTTGCGTGGTTGCACTTGACTGTTTCCAACACTGGGATATGACGGGAAACTTGAGGATTGCTATGAGGCCGGGCTAGTTAAATCTGTACTGAAGAACCATGCTGCATCCTCTGGGTATAGGGAGACACTTAGCTGGTTCACAGATGGCTTTCGACAGACACTTGAGGGACACGATAAGACACTGGGGATGGCTCAATGGAAAACCGTTTTCAATATGGAGAACACAGTGGGCAGTGGTATAGGGAATACGTGTGCATATAAACACTAATGATGTAGTAGTACTTAATATGCAAAACATTTCTAAAGTATTCCCATAATAAACAACAGCCACAAAATTAGATTAACTGTTCAGTGAGTTATTAAGTGCTTAGGGGAATCCCATGCCATAAGATAACATGCCATTTTTATATTATTAATGAAAAATAGAGGGGGGGCTTATTTTGAATTACGCTATAATACTATAGAGCCCTACAGGAATGGGTAGTAAATCTCATGAATTATATACAGACATTTAGTTTCTAATTTATTTGTCTGAAAGTTCAGGAGAAGTCTTACAACAATGCCACATTTCTGCTGCTAGCTCCCAAATCAGCTAAATTCAGTAACTAGTTAACTTTGCTTTAGCATTTTGAAAAATGGGCTGCTAACTAATTCTGTAGGAACAGTGTAGGCTTTTCTTAAATATCTCAACAAGGGATCTTTAAAAAAAGAAAAGATAAAGAGAGAAGAATATGAATGACAAAAAATACTATGAGAGGATTATTGTATTTAGGAAATGTTCAGGTCATTGCCAGTTTCTATAAAAAGTAAGTAGTTAAAGAAGACATAGAAGAGAGAAAATATCTGACAAAAGAAGTATACTTGATCTTAAACCCTTAAGAACATTGTATAAAGCATAGTGTGTGTTTGTGTGTGTTGGCCGCGGTGGGGAAGACATTTGTGCATGAGTGTCTGTATGAGTAGATGTATTAGAAGAACACAGACTCTTTGAGTGGCCAAGTGCAGTGGAAAGGGTGGTGTGCTAAAAATGTATAACTATTAGCAAATAAACCTTCCTGGACCTCTATTTTCTGACACATATAATGGATATAATATATGTCCTACACTTACCTGAAAGAGTTTCTGGAAGGAGTAAATGTGATGATAGATGCAAATTTTTGTTAAAACT
Organism: Trichechus manatus latirostris; assembly: GCF_000243295.1. NCBI lineage: Eukaryota > Metazoa > Chordata > Mammalia > Sirenia > Trichechidae > Trichechus > Trichechus manatus. The sequence continues at coordinate 2,963,673 of NW_004444170.1, read as the reverse complement.
GCAGGACAATTCCAAGAAGAATGACACAAAACACAAGAAACTACTTGTTTAATAAATCACACATCAGTTGTATCACTGCATTTTAAGAGAAATGATTGCTGCTTTATTATTCAAAGAAAAGAAGGGAGGGAGGGAGAGGGAGAAGGGGCAGCAAAGAAGAAATGGAAAAGAGAAATAGAGCAACTGCTTGTCAGCCAACTGCCCTGTGATCTAGAACTTAGTTTCTGTTTTTGAATCTGACCTGGGGAAGCAGGACGGTAGTGGTGGTGCAGGGTGATATGATAATGTACCATATTTTTATGCAAATAACCTGCCCTTTCTAAGTCTGTTTGCCAGCCACACCCTAGTCTGTCTGCAAGGTATTTATAAAAAATTAGCATAGCGAGAAAATTCCTAGAGGGGTGGGGTGGGAAGGTGAGATTGGCAAACAAAAGTAATATGGAGCTCGCTGTCACAAGCTTCATTGCCTTACAGAGCCCTGTATTGTAGGTAAGCCTACCATGATAAATACATGAGCAGAAAGAACAAAGACAGCTGTTCTTCTCCTGTGTTGGTCTTCTTCCAGGTCTGCTTCTCTCTGACCAGAAATGTCAGGAATCTTGGGAGTGGCATAACGGAGGAGAGGATGAGACAAGGAGAGAATTATTGTTGGTATTTGGATTTTAACTTTCACAGTACAGATCATGGGTCTTCCGGTGAGCTCAAGAAGAAATGCATTAAAGCTCACCGGAGAGACCATACCCACTATTTTATAAATGCGTACATCCATGAATTCATTGCCGTCAGTCGATTCTGACTGATAGATATGACTAAGGTGCACCTGACCCTACCCATAGAGCCCTGGCGGCACAGTGGTTAAGAGCTCGGCTGCTAACCAAAAGGTCGGCTGGTTCGAGTCCACCAGCCACTCCCTGGAAACTCTATGGGGCAGTTCTACTCCACAGCAATGGGTTTGGTTTTTTTTTTTTGGACCCTACCCATGGTATTTTCAATTGCTTCATACGCATGTAGAAGCTGGACAATGAATAAGGAAGACCGAAGAAGAATTGCCCTATTTGCATTACGATTTTGATAAAGAACACCGAATATACCATGGACTACCAGAAGAACAAATCTGTCTTGGAAGAAGTACAGCCAGAATGCTCCTTAGAAGCAAGGATGGTGGGACTTCATCTTGCTTGCTTAGGACATATTATTAGGAAGGACCAATCCCTGGAGAACGACATCATGCTTGGTAAAACAGAGGGTCAGCGAAAGAGGGGAAGACCCTCAAGGAGATGGATTGACACAGTGGCTGCAACTATGGGCTCACACATACGTACTATTGTGAGGATGGCACAGGACTGAGCAATCATTTCGTTCTGTTGCGCACCACCACCTGACAACAACAACATATTTTTTTCCTCCTTATGTCACGTGTGTGTGGTCACTGATTTCACACACACACCTGACACAAAGGGGAAAAATACACAAATAAGTCTAATTTTCTCTCAAACTTGTGCTGTCGGTTCCTTTTCTCTTATCTATGTAAGTAGACAGATACACTTGATCTCAAGTATTCTGAACCATTTGCTGACTGAACAGCAGACTTTTATGTTCTGATTTTAGCTACAGAAAATTCAATGTATTTATTCATGTACCTTCTTTTGCTATTTGTTCATTGGGTGTGGAGGGTACATCCATAAGCCTAATCTATTAGAAGTCACTGAGTGAATCTGCATGAGTGGTTTCCTCATCTGCATACTAGGGCTTACTTGTGCCTGCCTTGCTCACCTCACAAGGAGCTTGGAGGCTCAGATAAAATACAGCATCATTAGGGCATTGACAGCACTGTGGCACTGTACAACTTAAAGTGTTTTATTAGCCACCCTTACAGACTACGTTTAATTCTGGGAGGACTGCACACCATCATTTCTCTGTTGGTGTTGTCTACCGCCAGAGATTGTTTTTGTTTTTTAAGCACTAAACAAACCCTGGGGCCCTGGTCGCGCAGTGGTTACAAGCTCGGCTGCTCACCAAAAGGTCGGCAGTTGGAATCCACCAGCCGCTCGTTGGAAACCCTCTGGGGCAGTACTACTCTGTCCTATAGGGTCGCTATGAGTCAGAATTGACTGACAGAAATGGGTTTTATCGGAAACAGACCCTGAATTCTTTTCTTTTAATGGCTAAGCTGCAGAGTTTCCTAATATTTTTACTTTTATTAGATGAATTTATTCTACTCTAAGCAGTTGTGATATTCCAAAACTGGTATCACATGAGGAGTCAGCACAGTATTGTGAAAAGATCCAAAGGTTCAATACCACCCCAGCAATAAGCTGACTGTGTAATCACAGGTGATCAAAATTTCTGGCTTTGGCTTCAATAGCATTAAAATTAAGATGTAGGAAAAGGAGCCCTGGTGGTGCACTGGTTAAGCGCTCGACTACTTACCAAAAGGTTGGCGGTTCTAACCCACCAGATGCTGTGTGGGAAAAAGATGTGTCAGTCTGCTTCCATAAAGATCATGGCGTTAGAAACCCTACGGAGCAGTTCTGCTCTGTTTTACAGGGTCGCTGTGGTCGGAATCCACTCGACAGCAACAGGTTTGGTTTTCATTTTAATGTCGTTCCAGTTTTAAAATTAAATGATGTCGGTAGTTTTTAAAAAAAAGTACCAGTTTGCCAAAATAGATTATTAACTGCTAGTTTAAGAAAGGTTAATGATTTTAAACTTGAGATTTTAGAAAGTCTTACAGATTTTCTCAGTTGATTCATTAGTGATTTAAAACAATAACAGAAAAAGAAAAAAGAAAACTTCTCCATAAAAGTTTTCTAAAGAATATTCTTGCTTTTCATTCACTTTTGTCTTTATATTTCTGGATATGGATCTAATATAAATTACACATATAATATTTAGCATCAAAGTGAAAATAACCAATCTGTTAATATTGCCAGAATTGTTTAAAAAAAAAATTAGATGGCACTCAACATTTGCTACTTAAAAAAAAAAAAGTACAAGATCCCCACTGACTTGCTGATTATGAGTGATGAGAGGCTTTGATTGGTGTCATGGAACTTTCTTTTATATTTCCGCCAGTGGGAAAAACCACACAGAACACTTTGCACTTAGTTTACACCTTTAAAATCCTTCGGAGGGTTTATTCTTAAGATGCCCTTGTGAATTAGGTCAGCCTTTGGGTTCCCATTCTGCGGAAAAATTAAATGCACATACAATACATTTTCCCCCAGGTTCACATGTTAAATAGATATCAGAACCAAAAATAGATCGTCAAAAGAATGCTCTGAGTCCAAGCTGGGAGTCAAGAAAACTTAAGAGGACAGACGGCGATGTCCAATCCCCCAATTTGTTAGACACTGAACTTCCGTGGCACAGCAAAAGGCTATCATAAGAAACAAAGAATTATAAAAGTTATCACCTCAACAGATATTTAAGATTTGTTTAATCTTATATCAACTTCGTCTTCTACAAACAACTTTCACTTCGGTGAAATACAGTAAAGTCCTTCAGGACATAAAGTGTTTAACCAACAAGACCTTGAATTATTATTATTGCTAAATCTTTATCTACATAATCCTTTACTATATCCTATTAGGAAAATAACGAGTCTGTGCTATGAACAGATTTTTTTTTGAAATCAGATCAAGCTTTCAGATATCTAGATTTTTTTTTTTAAAGCAAAACCAAAGTGTATTCACCTGTGTTACTGATTTTTAGAGCTATCTGGTAAACAAGATGATTTAGATGCCAGTTGATACATCGATATCTCTAGTTTTCTTTTGTTTTCATTTAGCCTCTTTGGCATATACAAATTGTAGAAGACTTGCCGTAAATGGGATGTTGTTATTGTTAGTTGGTTCCAACTCGGAGTGACCCTAAGTACAAATGAATGAAGCACTACCGTCCTCCACCATCCTCACAATCCTTGCTATGCTTGAGCCCGTTGTTGCAGCCACTGTGTCAATCCATCTCATAGAGGGCCTTCCTCTCTTTCACTGACCTTCTCCTCTACCAAGCGTGATGTCCTTCGGCAGGGACTGGTCCTTCCTAATAACCTGGCTGAAGTACGTAAGATGAAGTCTCGCCATCCTCACTTCCAAGGAGCATTCTGGCTGTACTTCCAAGACAGATAAATGGGACTGTGAAGGGGAAAAACGATTTAATTTGTCAATAATTCAGATTTGAACATATTTTCGAAAGTATTTCAGATGTGAAGGAGCCTCTGTGTTAAACAATTTGCTGTTTTCAGAGAGGGAGAAAATGAAAAGGAAAGGGAAAGATAAACTTGGAAAACATTATGTAGTATGTATTGGTTTATATTTTAAATATACTTGTGTAGCCATCTTTCTAGTTTTAATAAAATGATAAAAAGAGACTGAATTTAAAAGAAAGAGAGAAGTTCATATCCTTTATAAGAAGAACTTATGCAGTATAGAAAGAGAGACCTCAAGTGACAACAGAGAAAGTAAGTGTTAGAAGTGATGGAGGAAATGCAGCATCGCATGGAGAAAATGCTCTGGTCTGCTTACCAGAGGCTATTCCAATATCCTAAAACAAACCAATAACAGACAGGGGCCCAATGGATCCAGCAGCTTGGTAAAGACCAAACTGTCTCCAATGCAGTGGTACTATGTGAGTTTAATTATTAGACGTCTTTCTGGGGTGGAAAGGAAGTGTTCAGAATATAGTTGACTTCATATAAAGTGTAAAAGCTACCTTATTCGCCCAACTTTGTCTTGTATAATTTAACATCCCACAGTAAGGTTATCCAAGTATTTGGAATCCCCCTGATACTTATTTATACACCATGCCTATAATTCTAGTGGTTCTTTGCTAAAAAAAAAAATTTTTTTTAAGATTTTAAACAACTAAAGAGTATTGAGAAATAGTGAATGTTTAAAAATATAATGAAAGGAAAGATTTAAAATGGGTCAACAGCAGTTTTACTGCTATTTATATTATTTTATTTAAAATGTTAGCCATTTTACAGCTTAGTCCATTTCCAAACAGGATTTGGTAGGCACTCAGTCAGGATGTTTAGCAGACTCTGTCTGCTCAATGAGAAAATAATTAGGAAGATTCTACTAAAATACATTTGTTGTTGTTGTTGTGTGTTTTTGAACTGAATCCGACTTATAGCAACCTTATAGGACAGAGTAGAATGGCCCCATAGGCTTTCCTAGGCTGTAATCTTTATGGAGGAGCCCTGCTTGCTCAGCGGTTAAGCTCTTGGCTGTTAATCAAAAGATTGGCTGTTGAACCCACCAGCTGCTCTGTGGAAGAAAGATGTAGCAGTCTGCTTCCGTAAAGATTACAGCCTTAGGAACCCTATGGGGCAGTTCTGTTCTGCTCTAGGATATGTTGTTTTTTAAGGAGCCCTGGTGGCTTAATGATTAAGTGCTGGGCTGCTAACAGAAAGCTCAGCAGTTCGAACCCACCAGCCACTCTGTGGGAGAATACCTGGCAATCAGTTCAAGTAAAGATTACTCATACCCCATATCCATTGCCATCAAGTAGGTTCCGACTTATAGCAACCCTATATGGATTTCATGTTTGTAAGAAGAACCTACTCTTTTAGAGGCTGGCTAAATGGTTCAGAATCCATTCATCCCATAAATATATATTATATGACCCAGGAATACCACTCTTATACCCAAGAGGTGTAAAAGCAGCAAACAGACGCATGAACACCAATGTTCATTGCAGCACTGTTCACAGTAACCAAAAGGTGGAAACAACCTAAATGCCCATCAACAGATGATAAACAAAATGTGGTATATACACACAATGGAATATTACTCTACCAAAAAAAATAAATAAAGTCCTGATACATGCCACAACATTGATGAACGTTATGCTTAGTCTCTTAGTTATCTAGGGCTGCTACAACAGAAATACCACAAGTGGATGGCTGCAACAAACAGAAATTTATTCTCTCACAGTCTAGTAGGCTAGAAGTCTGAACTCAGGGTGTCAGCTCCAGGGGAAGGCTTTCTCTCTCCGTCAGCTCTAGGGGAAGGTCCATGTCATCAATCTTCTCCAGTCGAGGAACTTCTCAGCCCAGAGACCCCAGATCCAAAGGACCTGCTATTCTCCTGGCTCTTGTTTCTTGGTGGTATGAGGTTCTCTTGTCTCTCTGCTTGCTTCTCTCTTTCATATCTCAAAAGAGACTGCCTTAAGTACACAACCTAATTTTGTAGATTGAGCCCTGCCACATTAACATAACTGCTATTAATCCCACCTGAATTAATAGAGAGATGGGATTTACAATACGTAGGAAAATCACATCAGATGACAAAATGGTGGACTATTACACAGTACTGGGTATCATGGCCTAGCCAAGTTGATACACATTTAGGGGAGAAATAATTTGATCAGTAACACTTAGTGAAATAATTCAACCACAAAATGATAAATAATGTATGATTTCACCAATATGAAATATATCTTTTTAGGTGTCATCAAGTCAGTTCCAACTCATAGCTACCCTATGTACAACAGAATGAAATACTGTCTGGTCCAGTGTCATCCTCACAATTGTTGCTATGCTTGAGCCATTGTTGCAGCCACTGTGTCAATCCATCTTGTTGAGGGTCTTCCTCTTTTTTGCTGACTCTCTCTACTTTACCAAGCATGATGTGCTTCTCCAGGGACTGATCCCTCCTGATAACATGTTGAGAGTTCCTTGCTTTGAAGGAACATTCTGGCTGTACTTCATCCAAGACAGATTTGTTTATTGTTTTGGGAGTCTATGGTATACACAATATTCTTCGCCAACACCACAATTCAAAGGCATCAATTCTTCTTCCATCTTCCTTACTCATTGTCCAGCTTTCACATGCATATGAGACAGTTGAAAACACCATGGCTTGGGTCAGGTGCACCTTAGTCTTCAAGCTGACATCTTTGCTTTTTAACAAAGAGAGCTTTTGCAGCAGATTTGCCCCATGCAATGCGTCTTTTGATTTCTTGACTGCTGCTTCTGTGGGTGTCGACTGTGAATCCTAGTACAATGAAATCCTTGACAACTTCAATCTTTTCTCTGTTTATCATGATGTTGCTTATTGGTCCAGTTGCGAGGATTTTTTTTTTTTTTTTTTAT
>NW_004444170.1:2945830-2956474 GCF_000243295.1 Trichechus manatus latirostris | reverse complement strand
AAGTGCTTCAAGTCCTCTTCACTTCCAGCAAGCAAGGTTGTGTCATCTGAATAACGCAGGTTGTTAATGAGTCTTCCTTCAAATCTGATGCCTTGTTCTTCTTCATATAGTCCAGCTTCTCAGATTATTTGCTCAGCATACAGAGTGAATAAGTATGGTGAAAAAATACAACCCTGATGCACACCTTTCTTGACTTTAAATGAGGCAGTATTCCCTTGTTCTGTTCGAACAACTGCCTCTTGATCTATGTACAGGTTCCTCATGAGCTCAAGTAAGTGTTCTGGAATTCCCATTCTTGGCAATATTGTGCATAACTTGGTATGATCCGCATGGTCGAATGCCTTAGCATATCCCACCTGAATTTACAGACCATCTCAAGAATAGATTTGACGCATTGAATGCTAATGAAATACATAGAATAGGCAAATAGATAAAGATTAGAGTCTAATAATTGTTACCAGGGGAGGAGGGACAAGGAAATGGAGAAATCTTTGTTTGGGTAGCATGGAGTTTTTGTTTATATGGATGAAAATTTTGGCAGTAGGTATTGGTGATGGTTGCACAACATGATTGATGTCATTGGTTTTATTGTACATGTGAAAAATGTGTATTGACAGATGTGTTATCTAAATTTTCACAACAATAAACAAACAAATAAATAAATAGACAAATATAAAACCTGCAATGTGTCCAGCACTGGTTTTGCACCAATGATTTTGAAATACAACCCTGGCTTTCTTGGATCATTCCTTTGAGTATGGGTGTTAGATAAGATACAGAATAGTAAAAAATATACTAAGTAAGATTACAATAAATGCTGTGGTGGAAAATAAAGACCAGTGAAGAGTACATTGAGTGCTAAGGCAAGTAGGCATAATTTTAAATAAGGTAGTCAGTCACTGAGGAAATGGTGATTAGGTAAAAACATGAAGGAGGAGAGGCTCAAACGATGTGGATATGGGTAGGGATGAAGAACATTCCTAACAGGAGATACAGCTAATGCAAAATCCTTAAAAGAAGAGTCTGTAGATCAGCTAGAAAGACAACGAGGCTGATTAGTGAACAAGTCAGTTACTAGCAGGACCTAAAGTCAGAAAGATAGTATGAGAGCTTAATAGACTATTGTAAGAATTTTGGCTTTTTCATAGAGTGAGATAGGGAGCCACTGGCAAGATTTGAGCAAGACCTAGGGATCTGATCTTAATATTCTCGAAAAGATCATCCTGAGAACCATCTGCATTTGATATGGCAGAGTAGCTGGTAGAAGGCCAACACTCCTACTGAAAACAGCTGGAATATCAGGGTCAATTCAAAACAAATGAACAAAAAACAAATAATCACAACATGTATATCTTATGTTTAGTGTTTGCGTAGTATTTTCTTTTCCATTGTTTCATTTTCAATCTATTTGTGTCTTTGAATCTAAAGTTTGTCTCTTGCGGACCGCATGTAGCAGGATCTTGTTTCTTTCTCCAGTCTGGAAACCTCTGCCTTTTGATTAGAGTGTTTAGCTTATTCATATTCAATGTAATTATCAATCTCATTAGAATTATGCCTACAATTTTGCTGTTTTCTATATTTGTATATCTTTTTTGTCCCTCTTTTACTTTCTTCTTATGTATTAGACACATACTTTTTGTTGTTGTTAGGTGTCGTTGAGTTGGTTCTGACTCGTAGTGACCCTACGTACAACAGAACAAAACACTGCCCTGTCCGGTGCCATCCTCACAATCCTTGCTATGCTTAAGGCCATTGTTGTAGCCACTGTGTCAGTCCATCTTATTGAGGGTCTTCCTTTTTTCCATTGACCCTCTACTTTTTCCGTTATTAGGGAACAGCAGATTAAAACTTACCAAAATGGCTCAAATTTAAAGACTGAAAAATACCAAGTGTCCAAGAATGATGGTGAGAGAGAATTTGGTACAACCAATGAACAAGATTGAATTTATTAATTTTATCTACTGATTTTCTATTACCTTATTAATTTTTGTATTCATCTTTATTATTTTATTCCTTATACTTTCTTTTGACATTTTTTGAAGGTAGAAATTAAATTCTACTTTTAGTCTTTCTTTTTTATTGACAAATAACTTAAGACAAAATAGTTTCCACTGATCACTAATTTAAATGCACCCCATTGATTCTGATAAGTAATGTGTTCATGGACATATATTTTTTTAATTTTTAAATTTTAGTTTGTAGCTCCTCTTTCACCCAGAAGTTATTTAATAGAAGGTTTTAAAATTTCCAGTTGGAAGTACCTGTGTGGTTTTTTTTTTTTTTTTTTAAATTACGTGTCAGGTTTCACTTTGATCAGACAGTGCTGTTTTTAGTAATTCTACTTAATATAATTTACTTATATTTTCTTTTTGTTCTAATGTATTATTAATTTTTATGAGTGTGCCATGAGCACTTAAAATACTGTTGCTCAATCATCAATGTATATATTTCAATATGTCTTTATAAGGCTAACCCTATTGATTCTATTGTTTAAATATTATATCTCTTGACTTATTTTTTTCCCATTTGATCTGTCCCAAACTGAGAATGGCGTATTAAACTCTTCTATTATAAATATAGGAATCTGGGTCGCCCAAGTGTTTGGCAATCGGCTGCTCACCTAAAGGTTGGAAGTCCAAACCCACCCAATGACTTTGCAGAAGGCCTGGCAAACTGCTTCAAGTGCCAGGTCAATAATGTAGAAGTGCGAGATGACATGTGTTGATTGATAGGGAGTCATGGGAGAATTGGTGTTGTTATTAGGTGCCCTCGAGTTGGTTCCAACTCATGAAGTCTCTATGTACAACAGAAAGAAATACTGCCCAGTCCTGTGCCATCCTCACAATAAAATAGTTCCCCAGTTAAAGCCATTCAAATTCAATTAAAAAAAAATTAGATCTGTTCCTCCAAAAACCCTCTGTCCTCGAGTGGTTTCCGACTCATAGTGACCTCATGGGGTCTCCAAGCCTGTAAATCTTTATGGAAGCAGACTGCCACATCTTTTTCCTCAGGAGCAGCTGGTGGGTTTGCATCCCCAACCTTTCGGTTAGCAGCCGATCACTTTAACTGCTGCGCCACCAGGGCTCCTCAGTTTCCTTATTTGTGAAGTGGAATTAATTATAATTTCCTCACAGGGGAATAGCTATAAAGTAATTCCCAGTGGCCAACATAGTACTCAACAGGAAATGTTAACATTTTGCTATTGTTATCAACATCATCATCATCATAGTTATCATTGTGAATGTCCTTGACTTTTTCTTCTCACCCACTCCCCACATCCAATCAGTCCTATTGATCCCGCACTGATTTTGGGAAAGATACCTCATTTCTCCCTTGGATTATCCCAACAACCTCTAAAGCAGTCTCCGTGATCCTATTCTAACCCTTGCAGTGTCCCACTGACCTTTTTAAAACACAAACTGGATCATGTTCTTTTCTTGCTAATATCTTCAGTGACTTCAGGAAAGGCTCATTACTGTGAAACATGCAGTCCTTCATGACCTCACCTCTTCTATTCAGCACTCAATGCTCAGTTCACATTGTATCACGCCAGTCCTACTGCTCTACACCAGAGGTGTTAGACATGCCTTTCCATCTGCCTAGAAACTCATTAAATCCATTCTTCATCTTCCTGATTGGTTCTGTCCTTTGGCACAAATTTTAAGACTTTCTCTGGACCAAATCATGCATTAACATTTCCCCTGTACCTTTCAAAACTTCTTAATAATTTTTGTCATAGTGTGTATTATACCGAGGCCCCTGGTTGGCACAAATGGTTAAACACTGGACTACTAACCAAAAGGTTAGCTGTACAAACCCACCGAAAGGTGTCTCAGAAGATAGGCCTGGCAATCTGCTACCAAAAGATCACAGCCATGAAAACCCCATGGAATAGTTTCACTCTGCACATGTGGGAACACCATGAGTCGGAATCAACTTGATGGCAACGGACAACAGCACTTCTTATTCCCACTGGTAATCCTTGTCTTTCAGGACCTTCTCTCCCTCTACATTATAATCCAAATTCTTTCAGGGCAACAACTGTATTTTATATATATTTATATCATTCCTTTTGGTAAAGTTCCTGACACATATCAAGACTATACGGTGAAATCTATGGGTGTCGAAACTCAACGGACTGCCTTGTTTTTCTGGATTTCACAAGTTTTCCGCCTTTGACAGGGTGCTGTCTTACCACTTTTCTGTCGCTCTCTGTTAGTTGAAAATATTTGAGTTTTCCTTCTCTGACAGGTTTCCACCTTACCCAGTTTCTGGCTTTCGCAGGTTTTAACTGTACGAGATTTTCTGGAGAAAGTTAAGAATACTGTATGTAAAGTTAAACCACTAAAAGTTACCATCTCAATAACGATTTTACAGTCAAAAATTCCAGTCTGGAAAATAAATAATAAAATGAATAGACATATAAGCAACAAACAGATTTGTACTTTCTATTCATTTTCTTGAAGGATTTTATTCATAAAGCCCAGAAATCTTGGGTAATGGTTTCTCTCTCTCTGTCATTCTCAAATACACACACACACACACACACACACACACACACACACTTTTCCCAAACTTCTTCAAATTTAGCTCTTCTAAAGCTCTTCTAACACTCTGTCCCTTTGATGTTCATCCAGTCAAGGCAATCTATGATTACTCAAAATTCCTCTCAGGCATTATCCTGATTCCACATTTTGAGGATCCAGAATTTAGCTGGATTAGGTTCACTATTCATACACTCATTTATTTTTTCATTCATTTATTCAATCATTTTTAGTGAAAATATACACAACAAAATATGTACCAATTCAACAATTTCCACATGTACAATTCAGTGACATTGGTTACATTCTTCAAGTTGTGACACCTTTCTCAACATCATTTTCCAAATCATTTCACCAACATTAACATAAACTCACTGCCCCCTATGCTTCTTACCTAAGGATTAGGCTTACTTTTGCAAGTGGTAAGACTAAGTTTTCAATCTCAGAAGTTAATGTATTCTTGTCAAAAATAACAAAAAATATATATTTTTTATCCTTATTATTAATTCTACAGTAAATTTTTCGGATAATTAACTTGGCTGAAGCATAGCGTTTTCTACTTAATGAATTACTAAAACTGTTGCTTGAGTTCTTGGAATAGTCAAAGAATTCAAATACAGCTATAATAATTTTGATGTAACTTAATCAATGCTAAATTTTTCTGAATAATTCTTCCTTGATGATTCAGAAGGTAAAATTTGCATTCAATAAAATTTACCACTTTGGTGCACAGTTCTGTGAGGTTTGACAAACACAGGCAGTTAAGTAGGAATGTTTTAATCATACCAAAAATTATTTTTCTGCTACTTTGAAATAAATCACCTCTTCCCACCAGCAGCTTCTGGCAGGCATTGATTTGATTTCTGTCCCTATCATTACATATATTTAAGAATGTCATATAAATGGAATTATACAGCATGTGGCCTATAGAATCTGGCTTCTTTTACTTAGCATAATGCCTTTGAAATTCATCTATGCTGTTATATATGGTTCCTTGGTATCGCTGAATGATATCCCATTGTCGAGTGTACCACATTTTATCTATTCACTGCATTATGGACATTAAGTAGTATACAGTTTTTGACACTTAAAAATAAAGCTGCTATAACCACTCACTTATAGGTCTTTGTGTGGATATGTAGATTCATTTCTCTTAGGTAATTGCCTAAGAGTGGGATTGAATTCTTGCCTTCCAAGTGAGTTTGACTCTTGGCCAATCCACCTCCTGTGCAGCTACCATCTATAGAGGTCTATTTCGACTCATAGCGGCCCTATAGGACAGAGTAGAACAGCCCCATAGGGTTTCAAAAGCTGACAATTTTATTTTGATGAAGTCAGTTATATCTTTTTCTTTTCTTGTATTCTTCATGCATATTCAGTTCTATATGAGAAAATGTTGTCTAACTCAAGGTCAAAAAATTATTCTCCTGTGATTTCCCCTAGAATTTTATAGTTTTAAGATTTATATTTTGATCCATGATTTATTTCCAGTTAATTTACCCATATGATTTGAGTTATGGGTCAAAATTCTTTTTTTTTTTTTTTTTGCATATAGTTAATTGTTTCACCTGTGTTTTATGGACCATGCAAAGGCATTCGACTGTGTGGATCATAACAAATTATGGATAACATTGTGAAGAATGGGAATTGCAGTACACCTACTTGTGCTCATGAGGAACCTGCACATAGATCAAGAGTCAGTTGTTCAAACAGAACGAGGGGATATTGCATGGTTTGAAGTCAGGAAAGGTGTGCGTCAGGGTTGTATCCTTTCACCATACCTATTCAATCCGTATGCTGAGCAAATAATTCGAGAAGCTGGACTGTATGAAGAAGAAATGGGCATCAGGATTGGAGGAAGACTCATTAACAGCTTCCGTTATGCAGATGACACAACCTTGCTTGCTGGAAGTGAAGAGGACTTGAAGTACTTACTGATGAAGATCAAAGACCACAGCCTTCATTATGGATTACAACTCAACATAAAGAAAACAAAAATCCTCACAACTGGACCAGTAAGCAACATCATGATAAATGGAGAAGGAATTGAGGTTGTCAAGGACTTCATTTTACTTGGATCCACGATCAACACCCATGGAAGCAGCAGTCAAGAAATCAAAAGATGCACTGCACTGGGAAAATCTGCTGCAAAAGAGCTCTTTAGAATGTTGAAAAGCAAAGATGTCACCTTGAACACCAAGGTGCACCTGACTCAAGCCATGGTGTTTTCAATGGCCTCATATGCATGCAAAAGCTGGACAATGAATAAGGAAGACCAAAGAAGAATTGGCACCTTTGAACTGTGGTGTTGGCCAAGAATATTGAATATACCATGGACTGCCAAAAGAACGATCAAATTCTGTCTTGGAAGAGATACAGACAGAATGCTCCTTAGAAGCAACGATGGTGAGACTATGTCTTACATAGTTTGGACATGTCAGGAGAGATCAGTCCTTGGAGAAGGACATCATGCTTGGTAAAGTACAGCGTTGGCAAAAAAGAGGAAGATCCTCAATGAGACTGATGGACACAGTGGCTGCAACAATGGGCTCAAGCATAGCAACGATTGTGAGGATGGCGCAGGAGCAGGCAGTGTTTGGTTCTGTAGTACACAGAATTGCTGTCAGTAGAACTGACTCAACGACACCTAACTACAACAACAACAACAATTGTTTCACTACCATTTGTTTTAAAGACTATCTTTTCTCCATTGAAAAATCTTGGCACCTTTATCAAAAATCAATTGATAATTATTTATCTGTGTGTATATTTCTCTTCTGGACTCCTTTTACCAATACCACCCTGTCTTGAATATTGTAGCTTTGTGGCAAAACTTGAAATCAGATAGTGTAAGTTCTCTAATTTTGTTCTTTTACAAAATTATTTGGCTAATCTCTTTTATAAAGGCCCTATAGGACAGAGTAGAACTAACTGCCCCACAGGGTTTCCAAGGAGCAGCTGGTGGGTTTGAACTGCCGATCTTTTGGTCAGCAGCCCTAACTCTTAACCATTGCACCACCAGGGCTCCTGGCTAATCCAAGTCCTTATATTTCCAATATATATTTTAGAATCAGTTTTTTGATTCCTACCAAAAAAAAAAAAAAAGAAAGAGGAATTTTTATTGCGATTGCATTGAATCTATAGATAAATTTGAGTGAAAGAGAGATCTTTATATTAAGTTTCTCAATGAATAAATATAGTGTATCTATCCATTCATTTTAGTTCTTTGATTTCTCTCATTAATGTTTTATAGTTTTCTGCATACAAAAAACATGCATTACACATTTTTATTAAATTTATCCCTAAGTATTTTATAGTTTCAATGCAAATTAAAATGTTACTGCGTAAGCATCCTAAGTCTGCCATAACAAACCACCACAAAATGGATGGCTTTAAACAACAGAAACTTACTGTCTCATAGTTCTGGAGGCTGGGAGTGTGAACTCAGGGTGTTGGCAGGACCATGCTCTCTCTGTGGGCTCTCAGGGAAGACCTTTGTCACTGCCAGCTTCTGGTGGCCTCGGGTGTTTACTGGTGGTGTTTGGTTTGTATTTGCATCTTCACATGGCTATCTTTCTCTCTGTGCGTCTCTCCGTGTCCGTTTTCCTCCCTCATGAGGACAGCACTCACATTAGATTAGGGCCTACCCAACTCTGCTGTGGCCCCATGTTAACTTAATCTTCAAAGACCCTATTTCCAAACAAGGTCACATTCAGAGTTACATGGCTTAGGAGTTGAACATATTTTTTGAGGAATATAATTCAATCTATAACAGTTACTCTTCTGTTTAAATTTTAATTTCCAATCATTCATTGCTAGTATAGAGAAACATAGTTGAATCTGTATATTGTATATATTGACCTTGTACCCTGTGCACTTGCTTTGCTACAATATTAGCTCAAGATGCTTGTTTGCAGGTTCTTATGAATTTTTATACAGGCAAACATGTCAGCTGCAAATAAAGAAAGGCTTTTTTCTTTCTTTCTTTCCAATTTGCTTGTCATTTATTTTTCTTGCTTTCTTTCACTGGTTTAGGACCTTGTCTTTTTCTTATCCTAGAAGGCATGAGTTCAGTCTTGTCTTTATTAGTTAGAGTTTGGTAATTTCTTTGTAGATGCCCTTTGTCAAGTTGACAAAGTTTTGTTGAGAACTTTTAATCATGAATGGGTGTTGAATTTTATCAAAAGCTTTTATCTAAATCTATTAACATGATCACAGAGGGTTTGTTTTTAGTTTGCTGGTATGGTGAATTAATTGTTTGATGTTCAAATACTGACCTAGCTGCAATGGGACTTTTCTTGTTTCCCAGGAAAGATAGAATTTGTTTTCCCTTCCCCAGAATCTTAAATCTTTTGTTTCCTGGGAAAGAGGGATTCGGGACACAGCACACTGTGTTTCACTTCATATTTCCCTACTTCCAGTTGCCTCCTACACACCACTGCTGCTCAGGAGACCCTCTCCCATCTTTAGTAGACCTTTCCCCAATCTTCTTTGTGAATTGAGGCCCATGGAAAAGAGCTTGCAGGAGATTTTAGTTTGTCTTTTCTCAAGGGTTAGAGTGGGTGTCACATTCTTTGTGGTATTCCTTAGGAAAGGGACTCCATGTGAGAGTTTGAATTGATAAAACATAGAGGTATCTTTTAATTGATTTCTTTTGCGGGGGGAACAAATGCTCTAAGACCTGCAGTATTATTACAGTAACTTCTATTGTAAACGTTATTTTTTAGTTTACTTTTAAGGGTCTAATCAATACCTCATATCACTATTAGTCTTCTGACTTTCAAGGAACTGCTTGAATATTTGCCTTGCCCGTTGCTCACTCTTCAACCGTTTTGCTTTGTAAATCTCTTTTTTTTTGAGATTTTTGAAAATTTCTAAGTGTCTGCTTATACAGTAAATGCTGAGATAAGTTGGACAGATGCTCTTCTTTGTAGGCCTTGTCTAATATTCTATTTCACAGTGTAATGAACTTCCTCCATCATTGAATTACTTCTTGTATGAGATAAACTTAGAATTGAACACGGTTTGTTGAAATGTCACCCTGCTTCTTTAGCCTGATTTATTTCCCTTCTAGCTCTCTTTTTGTCTATGATTTTTCTCTGTGTTGTTTTACCATCTTTTCAGGTAAAAATGGTACTGATTTTTTGTTTTCCTGAGTGAGGAAAAAACAGATATTTTATAGCCTTTTAAATTTCTTCTTCCTTTTTATATTGGTGTTATGATTCAGCAGCTATCTTTTAAAGAGTTTTATGGTTTAAAATGTTGTTTCTGTATTATGCTACAAATTTCCCTATTATTAGCTTTATTTTTAGTTACTTTTCCTTAAGCTGTTCTCATGAGGTTATATTTGTTTATCTGTTGTTAGAAATGTGAACTGTAATTTTATTATCCAATAGACATTTGTGCTAACCAAAAAGTTCCATGATTTGAAATATCAAATTTTTGTGCATGTCGACCCTATTTCATTACTTTAATGTATTAGTAATACTTGAATTATATTTATAGAGGAAAACTAAATTTTTTTTCAGGTAGAAATATGACCCTATGTATATGCTCCAAATAAAAATGATCATATTTTCAGTATACATTACTATGCAAGGTACTTACCATGCGTCCTTTAACAGTACAAGATGAATTATCTATATACAGAACTTGAATATTATTTTTGTTCGATATCCCTATAGGAAAGTGGATGAAAAAATATATATAAGCACCAAGAAGCCAGGCTTTAAAACAGAAAATATTTCAGAAGAATTGTAAAATATATCACTTTATACCAAAACAACAATTTTTTGATGTAGCAATTTCATATTCTTTTTTTTCCCCTTCTTTTATGTGAGTTGGATTACACTAAGAGAAAGAATTGAAGTGGGAGAGCTGATGATAGAGACAAATATTTCAAAAGGACATGTAATAAAAATCTTAGCTTAATATTGAAAGTAACCAGAAAAGATATAATCCAGAAAGGCAGAAAGACACTGATACATTTCAAACAGTACCAGTCAATCTTGCTAAAAAAAGTTCCATTTTACATATTTTATTGCTTAAATTTGTTTTTATGAAAATATATGGGAACATTAAATATATTATTATAATGTTT
>NW_004444170.1:2892340-2945730 GCF_000243295.1 Trichechus manatus latirostris | reverse complement strand
ATAACTTTAAATAATTTCTCTCTTTGACTGAATCGAGAATAAGAGACATAAAGCACGTCCTCACGGAGAACATGGTAACAAGACATCGGGCGTATTTTCAGGGAAAAATGCCAACGCCCTGTGATTCCGCAGTCAACACGGATTGACACTGCAAAGACCTAATACTGAACCTGGGCTTACTGTTCCTTCCCCACAGGCTAGTAGACAAACTCAACTCGTCTAGTTCCATGGTAGATAGGAGAAATGCCATTTCTACCTAGTAATTTATTTTTATCAATGCAGACTATATCTAGGCACATAAATTACTCAAATTAAGCTTTTTTGCAATTAAAAGTATATTTTGGTATTGCATAAATAAGTCTGCCAAAAATAAGGCTCAGATTAATTTAACCATTAATGTTATTTTGTGGTAATTTAAAAAATAGACATTTCCAAAGGTGTGTGTGTGAGGGGATATTTCCAAATCATTTACTTGCTGTCATCAGAGGGATATAAGCTGCCTGGGTTAGCATTCTTTACATGACTACTGCTCTTAGCCATGAAGATGGGACAGAAACAGGCTGGATGGAGTATTGTCACTAGTCCAAAGAAAGGTGGAGTCTAAAGAGCATGAACAGACAGATCATAGCTAAGGCTCTGAGCCTTTGGGAAGTACAAGGAGGTCCTTGCATAATAGTACAAAACAATATGATATTTATTTCTTTAAACATAGATGTAAATATGCAAACAAATACAAGTTCTAATTTCTTATACACAAAGTTAATGTTTATGTGTGTTTTTGTAAGTATTTCCATGGAACCCTTCTTATAATAATTAATACTATACATCATCTTTTAGGGAGCCTTGGTGGTGCAGTGATTAAGATCTTGGCAGCTAAACAAAAGTTCGGCAGTTCGAATCCACCAGCTGCTCTTTGGAAACCCTATGGGGCAGTTCCACTCTGCCCTCTAGGGTCACTATGAGTCAGAATTAACTCAACGACAACGGGGTTGATGTTCTGAATTATCTTTTAGAGTTGACTCATTGACAAACACACACATGTTCTACATATATGTACAATTATTTTCTTTATTGTTTTATTTTTCAAAGTAGTTAATAGAAATGGAAGAAACTTCTAAATATATAACAATGAATGTAGTAAGTGGGAAGTCTTCTGTTTAAATGAGCTTCTCCACAGACAACACAAGACACGGGCAGTGGCAATAAGGGTTTGGACCTGGCCTAGCCTGCTTTTCTTTTTTGAAGACAACCAGATTGGCATGTGAGGATGTATTGAGGTTAGTACACAATGCAGGTCTATATTTCTTTAGAGGGACAGATACATAAATGAGAAATGCCAAGATATATGTAATACATGCAAAATGAAACATTTTTATTGAAGTCAGTATTTCAACTCAAAATGAAAATGCAAGTAATTGAAAATAAAACAATTTAAAAAAAATATCAAGGATACAGAGTTTATTCAATTGAGCAAAAAAAGTGAAAATGAGTAATCAGAAAGTTTTTATAAAATTCTGTCAAAATAGACGAAACAAAATCAGTTAATTTCAGCTTTTAATGTAGTCAATGGTTGTTTATTTATCCCTGAGGTTTTGTGTTAAATATGCTGATTTTCTGAAAAAGAGAAATAAAAAAGATTTTAAAAATCTATGCCAATTATTCTCTTAAATACAAATTTTTCTCTATGGCAGTTTTCTTTCTTCTACTTTAAATTGCTAGTCTTGTTCTGGAAAAGCCTCATTGTACTTTTAAAATACTTAGCTCTACATAAATGAACAATTCTCAAATAATTGCTCTATAATAAAAATTCAAAGCTAAAAATAGACGAATCGTAATTGTTGCTTTAATGATTCAATAAGCTCTTTGGAAATTAAGGGATAAAATCATGATCATTCATTGTCATTGCAGTACATATATGTTACAGTTTTAACTGGACAATGAAAAAGGCAGACAGAGAATTGATGCATTTGACTATATGATGGACTTGCCAGAAGAAAGAACCAATAAGTCTTGCAGGAAGTATAGCAAGAATGCTCCTTAGAAGCAAGGATGGACACGTCATCAGCAGTGACCAATCACTGGAGAAGGACATCATGGTTGGTGAAGTAGAGGGCTAGTGAAATAGAGGGAAACCCTTAATGAATTGGATTAACACAGTGGCTGCAACAATGGGCTCAAAAATAGCAATAATCATGAAGATGCCTCAGGACAGGACAAGGTTTCCTTTTGATGAGTTGGAGCCAGCTCAGAGTTTTACTTAATGGTGAGTAGCATTGATAGAAATGGAGGAATGTAATAAATAATACTTAATATACAACTTAAATATATATTTAAATACTGATTTTTAGAAGTCGGATTTTCTTATTATCAATCTTTTATAAGGAGCCCTGGTAGAGCAATGGTTAAGCACTCAGCTAGTAACGGAAAGATCTGTGGTTTGAACCCACTGGTGGCTCTGTGGGAGAGAAAAAGACCTAGTTATCTGCCCCTTAAAGAGTTCAGCCTAGGAAAACCTAAGGGGCAGTTCTACTTTGTCCTGTAGGGTTACTATGAGTCGCAATCACCTTGATGGCACGCAGCAACAATACTGTCTCAGTTCTTAATTTTTAGAGATTCCTTTTTTTGTATTACTCAAGAGTTTCTTTTGTGATGAACAAACGCTAGGGTGACCTGAAATATTTCTCACCTACTTCCTTGTGTTTGTGCCTTGGTAGAATCCTCTCTCTTTGATTATGAGCTGAACCTGGGCTTGTTTCTAACCAATAAACTACATCAGAAGTGATGGGTTGCCACTTCCATGACTGGGGTACAGTCTTGCTAGCAGATTCTGTCCCTTGATGGCTTTATGAAAGCAAATTGCCATGTTGTGAAGGCTCGCATGGCAAGGAATTAAGGGGGCCTCCAGCCAACAGCCAGCTAGGACCGGAGGTCCTCAGTCCAATACCCCCAAAGGAAATAGATGCCACCAACAACCATGTAGGTGAGCCTAGCAGATCTTTGCCCAGCTGAGCCCTCAGATAAGACCCTAGCCTTGGCTGACATGTTAATTGCAGCAGCATGAGACCCAGAAAAATGTGTGTGTAGGGGTATGAATATGTGTGCGTTTAACTTGGGGAAGGGTGTGTATTTTACCTACAAACAGAATTCTACTAGTGCTTGCAGACATTCTCAAAAATAAATGCTGTCAGAATTTCCCTGGAGATGGATTAGGACTGAGAACAGGTAAAGCTATATTTCCGAGGGCAAAGAATCTGAGCTAAGGCTGTCAGATGAAGAGAAATTACAATGATATTTTTTAAGAAAAAGGAGAAATACTTGCCAATATTAGTCAGGCAAACTGATTTTCTCAATTCTGAGATCAAATTAAGAATAAATAATGTTGCCAGGTATTCTTATAGCTCAGAGCAGCAAGAACCAAGTCTACTCTTATTTCACAATAAACATTGTAGAACCAAAAAATAATTTCTTTCGATCTCTTTATACTCACTTTAAAGATGGACTTTTGTAGAAACTTACTTCTTCTATATCCTTTGGAAAAGTACCAATTTGCGAACTCTATACTTCTAGTTAATATGAAACCACATGGTGATGGGGAAGCACTTACCACAGTCAGAGCTGCACACCCAGGATCAACCACGAGTCAACCCCGCGAATTGAGCAAAGTTGGCTGTGACAGACATTGGTGCAGATTTGGGATACGCTGAAGGCACATTACAATCCAATCGGGAAAGCCACAAGTTGAAACTTGTTACCTCTGAAAATAGAGTTTTATACTTACTACTGGGGTCTCACCTCATTCTTCACACCTAGCAGGTTCGCAATCTGCAGTGATGTCTCTTTGTCTTGTCTCATACAAAGATGGCTTTCTGAGAGGAAAGCTGTGAAAGAGAGCATAGCTGTTCATTAATAGCTCTCTCTCATTGACTGCTTCTTGTGATTTTATTTAGACTATTTAATGAAAACTCCCATTTCCAGGTTACCACATTGAGAGTTGTATGTTAATTAATTTTAATTTTTAAAGCTGAAGTACTAAAACGTGTTATTGTGAGACATAGAAGCAAATATTTGCACAAATGAATATGTGCAATAGATTAATGTACAGGCAAAAACCCTTATATGGAGAAACTGGTATCATTATTAGGATATGGATTTCTTACAAGTTAATAAATTCAGCTGTCAGGAAAACAAACCTGGTTTTGCCTTAAAGAAAACAAAAATTGTTGTAGAGTCGATTCCAACTCATAGTGACCCTATATAACAGAGTAAAACTGCCCCATAAGGTTTCCAAAGCTGTAACTCTTTACAGAAGCGGTCTGCCCCACCTTTCTCCTGCTGAGCTGCTGATGGGTTTCCTTTACCAACCTTTCGGTTAGCAGCTGAGCGCTTTAACCACTGCACCACCCGTGCTCCCTTGGTTTTGCCTTAGGTTTTATAAAATCGTTCATCTTCATTAAGGGCATCTTAAGTCAGTATTTGAAATTCAGATCATACATCCACTTGACCCTCATAATCTTACTAAAAAACATTCCAAGAAATGAGAAGTAAATTATTTTTTTAAAAGAAATCCTCTATAATGGTTTGATCTTTATTTGCACAGTGTTTTAAAATTTCTTCTTTTGTTTACATTCCTAAAACTGGATCCTCAGTGACTTTTTTTTTCATAGTGTAAGCACAGAACTAAAGCTATAGGTTAAGTCACATCTAATGAAGAAAAAAAAAAAACAGTCATTTTAAATTGCCAAAACTACAAGAAAGGCCATTTTAAGGATCTAACCATTCCATTGTAGCTTGAAAGCTTATAAAGCTTGCGAAGTGGGGAAGAAATCAATTGGAATTTGCAATGGAAACAACTGGTAGGAGCCTCTCCTTTGCTGTCTTTTTGTGGCTGCTCAGTGATGATTAGATGCTTGCCAAAGGCTAACACACTAGGTGTGGTCAGTGGGAGAAGACAAATTGAGTAAGGCTGCAGGATAGGGTGTCCTCATACCCAGAAGACAAGTTCCTGACACATGGCTCCCAGAAGCACATTCCACCCCTGCTGCATCAATCAAAAGGCAGAATTAGCTGGTGCAGAAAGGCTGTCAAAGACGAAGCAGAGCAGATCTGCAACGATAACCAAATCTGTGCTGAAATCCTAGACAGTGAAGGAGGTAGCCTAAATTAACAAACAGTACACAAGGTACATGTATTTTTTTGTGCATTCCATAACATGACTCTGAGAAAGGGCTCACAAGCTTCAAGGTGAAAAGTTCATAGCACAAAAGAAATTAAGAAATTCTGATATCGAGGTTCACAAAAAAAGGAGATTAAACTCAAAAAGTAGAGTGTGGAGGAAGGAGAAATGTTGTACAAGTAAAGCATATTTAGTACATCTAAGTAAGTCTCAAATGTAAGAAGGAACATTTATCACAATGAATAAAAAATAAAAAAATAAATATGGCACAGTGGTTAAGAGCTTGGCAGCTAACCAAAAAGTCAGTAGTTCGAATTTACTCGCTGCTCTTTGGAAACCCTATGGGGCAGTTCTGCTCTGCCCTATAGGATCTCTGTGAGTCGGAATCGACGGTTTGTGTTTTTGTTGCTTTATTACAGAAATCCACAGTTTAAATTAAACTGTGTGTTATACACAAGCAGCATGATTAATAATAGTTGCTTAGAAGGAAAACCCAATCAAGGAAAACACAAATGAAAGCAAATATTAATATCAGCAAAAAGGGAATTTAAGGTGAAAACCATTCATTTTTTCGTAAGAAAAATATTGCCGAGTACTAAAAAAAACAGCACAACCAGATCACGTAATAATTTGAAATGGTGTGCCAAAAATACTGTAGAGGATAATCTGGCTGAATTTGTTAAATGAAGGAAGTGCATACACTGTGACATGCCAATTCCACCCTTGAGTGTGGTGCTCAGAAAATAATTTCAAATGACTTCACAAGAGAGGATTCACAGGTACGGTTATCAGCATGCCGTGCATGGAGCTAATCACTTTGTCCTTTACTTGGGGAATGGATGAATTGAATGTGATGAATGGAAAGTATGAAATACTAGACAGTACTTAGAATAAAGAGGTTATATGTATATACTGCAATATAATTAGATGCTAAAAACAAATAGATAAATGCAAAAGAAGAAATAGAATGAGAACTGTTATACCATTACTTTTACATAAATTAAAGATGCATGAACTCCAAATGACAATGCACGTTTTACAAGATCATGCATTTTATTTATGTTGCATACACATACAACACTTTTAGCTTGCCTCTGAGGAAGGATAGGAATAAGGAATGGGAAAAGGGAATGGATATTAATTAATTAATTACTTTATCTATACAGAAACTTTTCACAGATCAATGATGATAGTGTTTTGAGGTTACAGAAGCATGATGGGTTCAATACCCTACACCTAAAGCCAGAAAGTATAGTCACCTGCTGCTTAGTGTCCACAATACGTTCTGTGAAATAGAACATTATGTGATTTGGACATTGTGTGAGAACCATATTATATACAGGCAGTTCCATTCCTAAGTCTGTCTTTAAGTCAAATGTGCACATAAGTCGGAAAAGGTAGGTATGGTTCGTATCTAATGTCAGTTAGTAAGATGTTTGTATTAGTATATAGTATACCTTTCTATGCATAAAAAATATTAAAGAAACACTTTCAGATACACTAAAACATCTTTAACATAATAATACAGTAATAATAATAATGTTTTGATGCGTGTCACGAAGTAGCTCCCATTTGTTATTGCAAACCGTTGTATGTACCTCAAATTTGGTTCATTACTACAGGTTGTAGGTAGGTTGGCTGTTTCACAACCCAGGGACTACAGACTTATATACAGTTGAACGTTGCCCAAACAGACATTATGCAGAGCATGACTGTATAATTAAAAAGTAGGCTGAGTTCTACTTCTGATATGGAGGAGCAAGCTCCTAGCATGGATATAATCTATGAACCAAAATCAAAACCAAAGCCAAAAACTGCTTGACGGTACTGGGAGTGAGAAGAACAGGTATAATTTTCTTCTTCTTCTTTTTTGGTGTAGGGGAGATTAGTCCAGGTTGAAGGAATCGGACTTCATGGAGTGAGTTTTCCAATTTTTTGTGACTTCTCATCTGAGGATATTCACAGGTACAGTATGGTCTGGGATGTGAAAAAACCAACTGGCAAAATCAGGAAAAGGAGCCCAGGGCCAATTTATAATACAACAAATAGTTCACAAAAGGAGATATAGAAACTGTTGTAAGTACATAAAAAATGCTCATTATTATTATGTACTCTGTCAGGGAGCAATTAAAACACAATGAAATGCTACTACACACCTAATGGTGTTATGGAAATTAATGAGACTGACAATATCAAGTATTGATAAAGATGAAACAAAAAAAAAAAGCTACCAAAAAACTTGCACTCGAACATCTGTAATAGCTTTATTCACTAGAATAAAAAACTGGCAGCAATCCAAAAGGCCATGAACAGGTTAATATTTTAATAAAGACAGCATACACATATGCTAAAAATGAACTAACTGTAGCTACTGATAAGGAGCCCTTGTGGCACAATAGTTAAGCGCCTGCTGCTAACTGAAAGGTCTGCAGTTCGAATCCACCCACTACTCTGTAAGAGAAAAGACCTGGCAATCTTCTCCTGTAAAGGTAACAGCCTAGAAAACTCTAGAGACAGTTTTACTGTGTCACACGGTGTTGTTATGAGTCGGAACTGACTCAATGGCACACAACAGCAACAACATAACTGCTGATACATGCAACTATATGACTAAATCTCAAAAACAACATAAAAGTATATTGCGTATGATTTTATTTATATAAGATTCTAGAAAGTGAGAGCTAATCTATAGTGACAGAAGAAAAGCACGTGTTGTTGGGGGGACTAGACGGTGAGATGAATGGCAACGTAGAAGGAAATGTGTTTTGGGGGTGATGGAAATTTTCTGTTTCTGGATTATAATGGTGGTTTCAAAGGTGTATACATTTGTCAAAACTAATCAATTTTTGCAATTTAAATAGCTATAACTTATTATACATAAGTTATGCCTCAGTAAATATATCTTTGAAGAGATGTAAGCCTGATAACATGTAAGACAGATTTGACAGACATACAGGAATACATAGACATTGAGAGACAGAGATAGAACTTGTAAGTGATGAACTTGGATATTTGGCTGAGGAGATTTCTAAGCAATATCTTAAAGCAGCTGCATGGTTTCTCCTTGCTGCTTATAATAAAATGTGAGAGGAAAGAGATGGACTTAAAAATGAACTGTGCAAAATGAAAACAAAACTTAAAGATCTGGAAAATTCTGTTTTACAAATTAAGGACATGCATTCTAGAGTGTTCACCAAGAACGTGGCTACACAATCTTTTATTAAATAGATTAAGCCTGTGACTGATGGATCTAACCAACTACCACAGCAGAAAACCCATCAGTTTAGACTGAAGGGAACACAAAAAGAATGAAAGGAAAGAACACTGTCTGCCTCTTGGAATTCTACAAGCAGGAATCAGGCCAGAGTAGCTACATCTGTTGTCCTCCAAGAAAAGAGACGGATCATTCCTGGAGCAGCTTGGATATCATCAGAACTGTTGGAAAGAGCACCAGGAACAGGGCCTTCTGGGTTCCAAAGGGTGGGGCCACATTCTCCTGCAACTCAAAAGGTGGGGCCCCATAGCTTCCTAGATTTCAAAGAGTCTGATCTTCACCAGCTCGGTTCCAGAGTGTAAGGCTGCCATGCCCAAGGGACAGAAGAACAGGGTCTGCCACAGCCAAGGGGGTAGAGTGGCCACTCATATGACTAGGAGAATGGGGCTCCCAAAGCCAAGGGAGCAGAGTGGCCATCCTAGAGGGCCTGGAAGGTGGAGCTGAAGCCCAGGACTGAGGGGCCTCCACCCAGAATCCAGAGGGCGTGGCCAGCACCCAAAGTCTGGAGGGCAGGGCTGTTGCCCAGATGATCTCAGGGAACAGAGGATTATGTTCAAGCCTTAAGAGCTAATGTAAATTGTTCTGCTGCGTTTGGATTTGCTTGGTACCCGTTATCCCTTCTTTCCCTCCAGTTTGTCCCATTTGTAATGGCAATGTCTACCTGTGCCTGTTCCACCACTGTACTTTGGAAACAGAAAACTTGTAACCTAGATTTCACAGATTCACAGATAAAGAGGAATTTTGCACCAGGATGGAATATGTCTAAAGTCTCACCCAGATTTGATTCAGATGGTTCAGAGGATGAGATTTTGGATTTAGAGTTGATTTAAGACTTTTGGTTTAATGTGACGGGGTGAATGTGTTTTGCATATGAGAAGGACACAAATTTTGGGGCGTCAAATGGTGGAATGTTATGGATTTGTGTCTCCCAAAAATATATGTTATAAATCCTAACCTCTGTGCCTGTGGTTATAATCCCATTTGGGAATGAGTTGCCTTTGTTATGTTAATAAGGCAGATTAGTGTAGGGTGTGTCTTAAATCAATCTTGTTTGAGATATAAAGAGATTAAACAAGTGTGGAAGAAGAGAAGAGATGGGGGAAGATGGATGTCAAACCACTTGGAGATCTCCAAGGAACAAGGGAACAAGCTGAAGAGACAAGGACCATCCCCCAGAGCAGACAGAGAAGGAAAACCTTCCCCTAGAGCCAGCACCCTTAATTCAGACTTCTAGCCTCCTAAACTGTGAAAAAATAAATTTCTGTTTGTTAACGCCATCCACTTGTGATATTTCTGTTATAGCAGCAATAGATAATAAGACACTGGATAGTCTAAACTTACCTATATTATCTTCTTCCAGACCAAATTTGCTGTTGAGCCCCTTTTGTAAATTTTTTATTGCAGTTATTGTATTTTTCAATTACAAAATGTCTAGTTCATTATATTTTACAATTTCTATCTCTTTATTAATAGTATGTATTTGATGAGATATTGTTCTTACATTTTCTTTTAATGTTTAGATATAGTTTCCTTTAGTTCTTTGAAAATACTTACAATATCTAATTTAAAGTCTTTATCTAGTAAGTCTGATGTCTGGCCTTCTTCAGAGACAGTTCTCTGTATTTTGTCTGTTTTCCTGTATATATGTTACACTTTGTTTCTTTGCATGTCTTATAATTTTTTTTTTCAAAACTGGAAATTTTAAATAATATAATGTGACAACTCTGGAAATAAGATACCCTGCTCCCCAGGATTTGTTAATGGTTATTGTTGTTATTTATGTTCGTTAGTTGGGTAACTTTCATGGACTAATTACGTGTGACCTGTATTCCCTGTAGTTTGCAGCCACTGAAGTCTCTGCTCAAATAATTCAGCGGTTAGCTAATTACTGATCAGAGATTTTCTTACATACCTTGAACCTTTTGTTGAAAGGCACTGTGTGTGTGTCTAAGAACACCTTCTATGCTCAGGGCATTTACAATTTTGCCGTGGACTTCACTTGCTGGTGCAGGTAGAGGCAGCCAGAGGTGTGAAATTAGAGCTAACTCACAATGTTTCTGGGCATGTGCAGAGTCTCGCACACGCTAATGGCCTTCTATATCTGCAAGAAAGTGCCAGAGCCTTTCAAACCCCCTACGGACATCTCATTCCCCAAATCTTCTTTTTAGGTTTTTGTCCAGGTGCTTCTTTGCCCCAGTTAGTACTGCTCAGGCTGCTGTGATTTGATTGTTGTTAATTTATTTAGACAAATGCTCGGTGGATAGGGCTTTTTAAAGGAGAGAGCACAAAGTCAGGTCAAATAATGACAATACCTTGTGAATTGGGCTTTTCCAGGAAGCTATGAGATCAAATAGTGAAAATATGCCAAGGATGTTCTCTTTGAGGTTCTCAAAATCCAATCTGCTCCTTCCGTTGGCTACAAGGCTGTTGATTTTCATAGCTACCATGGTAGAAAGGTTGATGATTTTTAAGACTACTACAGAGCTGGGCAAAACGAGTGGCAATAAATCAAGTTACAATGCCACAAACCATGTTTTTCTTATAAAGATTGGACAGTTTTTCTTGAATAAGCACTCCTCAGATTACTGAAAATTTTTGGTTAATCTCTAGAGTTCTGAAAAAGTTAATTTTGAAAATTTATGCTAGTTTTTCTATTGCTTTTATGAAAAGATGCATTTATAGAGGTCCTTGGCTATTCTAGAAGTACTGCCAGAAAAATATTTTTTATGTAGAACACAAAAAGACACACACACACCTACACACAAGAATCATAAAAAAGATTAATAGGCCTCAATCAAAATTAAAGTTTGCCCTTAAGAATATACAGTTAACAAATTGAAAAAGCAGTCCATAGGACAGGAGATTTTTTTGTGTGCTTTAGGCAAAGGTTTACAGAGCAAATTATTTTCTCATTAAACAACTAATACACATACTGTTTTGTGACATTTGTTGCCAACCCTGCTATGTGTCAACATTCTCCCCTTCTCAACCTTGAGCTCATCATTTCCATTCATCCAGCTCTTCTGTCCCTTCCTGCCTTCTCTGGAGGTTTCTCCAGTCTCTGTCAGACCAGCAAGTCAGGTTCTTTTTTGTGAATTTAAATTTGTTCTACATTTATCTCCAACTCTGTCCAGGACCCTCTGATGTGATTCCTGTCAGAGCAGTCAGTGGTGGTGGCCAGGCACCATCTAGTTGTTCTGAACTCAGTCTGGTGGAGGCTGTGGTAGTTGTGTTCCATTTGTCCTTTGGACTAATCTTTCCTTTGTGTCTTTGGTTTTCTTCATTTGGCTAGGAGACGTATTTTCAAAACATATCTGATAAAGGACTTGCATCCCATATTTATAACATAACTCTTATAATTCAGAAATAAGACAATCTGATTAAAAAAAGAGGAAAAATTGGAACAGACATTCCCTAAAGAATGTATCTGAATGGTAAGTAAGTATGTGAAAAGATGCCAATATCATTAGTTGTTACAGAAATTCAAAATACAACTACAGTGAGATACCATCTATACATACTAGACTGGTAAACTTAACAGGACTCAAAATACCATACACTGACAAACACGTAGAACAAATGGGTATTTCATACATTCCTGTGAGGAATGTAATGTGATGCATTCACTGGGGACAAAAGGCTTGGCAATTTCTTACAAAGTTAAATATCCACTTGGTTTGTAGCAGCTTTCTTTTATGACCTTCTACTGAGAATGCACAAATACATTGCTGTATCGCCCTACAACAGAACACATATGTAAAAAGGAACCAACTACTCATATACATTACACTATGGGTGAATCTCAAAAGCTTATGCTAATTAAAACGAGTCAGACAGAAAAGATTATATTCTGTGTTAAACAATTTAGATAAAATTCTGCAAGAGGTAAAACTCTAGGGATAGAAAGCTGGTCAATGGTTGCAAATGGGTATGAGAAGGGGAGGAGTTTGATTGCAAAAGAGCATGAGGAAATTATCGGGGTGATGTAAATATTCTATATGACGACTGTGGTGCTGATTACTGACTATACAATTGTCAAAACTTATTGAATTGTACACTTAAACTTGCCAAATTTTACTGTATGTAAATTGTATATAAAGGGAGCTGATTAAAGAATATGTTTCTTCTCTACTGCAGCCTACCTGGTCTTGATCTTTTTTCTGAATTCGCCCTCTGTGCTTGTCCATCTATGTCTTTGCTGTAGGTGATGCCTCTGCTTGGACTGCCCGCTCACCTTGGCTCTGATTGCTCTTCGAGAGCCCACCCTTCCATAGATGCCCAGCTTCAGCGCCACCTGCCAGAGGCGAAAACTTCCTGCTCCCAGCCCCGTTCTCCAAGCTCCATGCTGACTTCACTCCCCTCATCAGAGACTGGTGGTTTCCTCTTCTCAGGCTCTAACTACCGCACTCGTGGAACATGCACATCTCTTTTTGTCCTCTTATGTCCAGTAAACAATAAGTCCTTCCCCTTTGATTGGATAAATGAGTTAACCCACTCATGTTACAGATGAGAAAACTAAGCCTTTTAGAGAAAGCAATGACTATAAGGAATAATTCACCAGTGGTAGACCTAGAGCGGGGGCCCTGGACCCTACTCAGAGCCCTCGGCACTTTGTACAATGCGTGTTGATAGCAGCTGCTACCAGTTACGTAGCACCCTGTGTCAGGTACACGTCCAAGTTTCTTAAGTGTATTAACTCACCACATTCTCAACACAATCCACAGTAGAATCATTCTGATTGTTAGAAGGTGACACTGAGTTTTAGAAATTAAATGTCTTGCCCAAAGTCCTACAATCTCTGGTGTCAAGATTCTACAGTCTTGACCCGGGAGGCTGGGCGTGAGGAGGCCATGGGGGTATTCGGATGAACAAGTTCAGGTTCTCTGAGACGGTTTGGATTGACCACCTCTCCTCCTATGGACACCTATTAGACCAAGTGCCCCAGCTTACACTCAGAAAATACAGTCACCTACTGAACCGATTCTCATCTTAGTGATCACTTTGTTTCATCAGCAAGAGAAACCAGGACTGGAAATTAATACACTCCATGACTCATTCCTCTCCTCCAGCCTCCAGGTGACTACACATGGTTCATTCAGGCCAGCTTCCTCCCACTCAACCAAAAAACAAACCCATTGCCGTCGAGTCGATTCTGGTCAGAGCAACCCTATAGGACAGAGTAGAACTGCCCCATAGGGTTTCCACTTGCCCGCTGTCAAAGTTCATGAGCTTCTTCTTAATAATTTGTTTACTAGAATAAAAGTCTTCTAAACCGGAAGGAAGAGAGTCAATCACTTCCGTGGCCTTGCCCCTTCTCTTCTAGTTGTTGCTTCTTCGTAAGAAGTGTCTCCATGCAACTCTGTATTAAATCGAATTTAATTCTGGAGCATTAAGTAATTCTTCTATAGCTCCTGATCTTTCCAACATAGAACTGTATATATTTAATTGGTAAAATTTCTTCCACGCAGTATTAATCCTAAAGACTTTAAAGAAATGTTATCTATAAGGATTCTGTTTAAACCACTCCTGAGCCTCTGTTTCCTCATCTGTAGTATGAGAATAAAAATATTTTTCTTCCTAAACCACAAAGTGAATGTGAGGGTCAATGCATATAAACAGGTAATAGTACTGTGAAAACCACACGGGCTGTGTAAATGTGTTATACATGTCCACAGGTTATTTTTATGTTAAAATATTTATAAGCTATAATCCTATGTCCAGTTCTATTTTTCTGTGTAAAAGCTAGCAGATTAGACCTTAGCAAAGTTAAAATAATTGCATTCACAAGTGAAAATACTTTTTTCTGATATTCAATTTCACCTACTGGGCCCATTTACCCATCACTCATACTAAGCCTCTTTTGGCTTTTAGAATCATTTTTAAAAGCCACAAAAAGCCCCTGTATAAATCATGTAAAACTGTTGTTCTGACAACATAAATGCCCCATGCATCAAAAACCACATTAAAATTATCCAAGTGGCCATGAACATGCATCCAGCAGAGGAGGCTTTAGTTTTTGATGAGGACTTACACAGCGATAAAAAGCATGGTGCCAACCAACCCTCACAGAGGCAAAGTCCCAGGATGCCAGTGCTAAAGAAGCTGGGAGTTTTTCGCCATGACAAAAAGCAAGAAACCAAGGGTGCAGGCTATGAGTAGGCAACTGCAGAGAGAGAGTGAAGATCATGTTTGTAGAATGGATTACACTGTATCTGGACTAGCGCATGTTCATTTCAATATTAAGAAAAAAACACCATTTGAACTGTACTTTTATTATTTCAAGATAAGTTCCCTGCATTTGTTAATTTCAAAATCAGAACACCTTATTTAACATTGGCATAGTCTAAGTTTTCCAGGTTCCGTGTTCCCCCCAAACGGAAGCCGTTATGACAAAAATGGGCTTATATGTGAATCTCTTGATTTGTTATGCAGATCTGATTGCACCCACACCGGGCATTATCACATATATGCATGCTACGTATTCATATATATGACTACTTCTATTGCTAAATGAGTATTTTACCACAAAACCCAGATGTAGAAATATGTGGCAGCTGTATCACCTTTGGAGCCCTGGTGGCGCAAGGGTTAAGAACTTGGCTGCTAACCAAAAGGTCAGCAGTTCAAATTCACCAGCCACTCCTTGGAAACCCTTTGGGGCAGTTCTACTCTGCCTTATAGAGTCGCTATGGGTCAGAAGCGACTAGATAGCACATAACAATGACGTATTACTCGCTGTTACCCTTACCTTTAGGGTTGGGGCTTGTGAAAACCTGTGTAAATTGAAAATCAGACACCGTAATTAAGAATGTTAAGAAAAATAAGATCGTGTACTTTGGTCTTCAAGAACTCAAGGAACTAAATATTCTTATGATGTAACATGTTTGCATCAGTCAGCAATAAAACAAACCCAAACCCGTTGCGGTCGATTCGATTCTGACTCAGCAACCTTCCAGGACTGAGTAGAACTGCCCCATAGGGTTTCCAAGGAGCGGCTGGTAGATTTGAACTACTGACCTTTTGGTTAGCAGCCTGACTCTTCACCACTGTGCCACCAGGGCTCCTCAGTCAGCAATACATACGTACATATCAGCAGAATAAAATACTGGAACTGTTTCTATACAAACATAATGCCAATTTGCTGTTTAATATCCTATTAATTCCCATGGAACCCTATATTTTCCCTCCTTGCACTGTATTCAAATAGTCTGAGCACACTCTGTTCCAAAGCACCGAATAAAAAGCCTGAGGAAAATAAAATGATTCATACATGAAGACCCTAAATTATATATATACTAAATATTTAAAATTTATTAAACTCACTAACAAACCACAACTAATATGAGTCTTTTCTGTCACTTTCGCTAGTCCCTTGGATCTGATTGCTACTGGAAAGTTTCTGCTTGTACATCTTCAAAGTAGTTTCTCATGAAACGGTGTATGGACACTTAGAATTGTAATGTCATCATTAAATTGTACAAAAATGTTTCAGGGAAGTTATGACTGCTAGTGTTTTGGTTTTATATCCTTTCTTTTAGCTAACTGAAGTATCTGGATTTTGTTATGTCAAAACATCAATTCTAATACATCAGCATTTTATTTCTGAAAAGAGCTTGAGTGTGTTTGGGAAAGTACCTGACAGGGTGCTGCAGAAGGAGAAGGAGGCCTTGCGAAGTCTCAAGATCTTCAACTGGTACACACATTGTTTCAAGATAATGGTGTGTATATAGAAGAATTCTGAAAAAGTTCTGTAATTTCAATTTTGAAATTCCCCCCTCCCACCCAACCATATGCAATGTATCAGAATTTCCTCTGAGTCCATGCCCTTTTCAAGAACACACATGTCAACTCCATTCTTGTTGTTGATGTTCTTAAGTGGCTTTGAGGAGATTCCAACTCAAAGAGACCCTGTGTGGCAGAGTAGACCTGCCGCATAGTGTTTTCTAGGCTGTAATCTTTACGGGAACAGATTGCCAGGTCTTTCTTGAGTAGAGCGGTGGGCGGATCCGAAATCCATCTTTTGAGGCAAAACTTAAGAAGAGCTTTTAATAGACTGTTTCACATAGAAGAAAACCTCCCCAGACATGCTCTGGGCATAAATGAAGCAGCTCATCATAGTACTCTAGGTTCTGCCTCTGCACCAATGAGCACAGCTAACATGCATGGGCCAAGACTACAGTCATTGCTCAGCAGCCAGCAGCCTCCTGGGGTGTGAATGCGGATTCCATGAACGGCCACGAAGTGAGCAGATACACTTTCATCAATGGAGAGCAAAAGGGAGGAGGACAAGTTCAAAATACTAGTGAGGTTTCGATGATAAGAAACTGTTTTTGAAATATACTTGACAATACCAAAAAACAAAACAAACCCACTGCTGTTGAGTAGTTTCTGACTCACAGCCACCCTATAGGACAGAGCTGAACAGCCCATAGTGTTTCCAAGGCTGTAAATCTTTATGGAAGCAGAGACTCTGCCACATCTTCCTCCTGAGGAGCGGCTGGTGCTTTTGAAACATCAACCTTTTCGTTAGCAGCTGAGCACTTCAAACCACTGTGCCACCAGTGTTCCTTCCTACTGACAATAAAGCCTCCATATTCCTTTTCTTAGAACTCAGCCCCAGGACTTCACATTGTAGAAGACATCATTGAACACATGCTGTACCAGGAGTGTTTTGACATGTATTTTACCCCCAACGTAGGGTGACAAACCTTCCTGATTTTTCTGAGACTGCTCTAGTTTTTGCACTAACAAATCCATATTCTGGGAAACCCCTCCCTGGGATGAGAAAATTCCCAGTTTCAGGTGATAAGGGCAGAAATTTTATGAAAAGCACAAAAATGTGCATAATGGTCAAAAAGTAGCACTTGAACGCAACACCAATTTTAATGTCAAATGCATAGGCAGATATTACCTTCCTATGATCTCCCATGGTCACTGTACTGTTTGCCCCTCCCCACTGATGTTGACAACCTTGATTCAGAGTTCTCTGAGTGAAGCAACTTAAGCTCACAATTTATGAGCTTTGTAATTGTATTAACAGGACGAGTTTGATTTTGCTGTGGATTAACTATTGTGCTTTGCATTGAGATAGTGATAGTTTAATTTTCAATATTGCAAATATTGTTACCATGTTTTCAAACAATGAAAATGAGAACAATTACAATACCAATGCTAGTAAGACCCAAAGATCACTCAACAAGAATTCTAAACAACCTGCTACTTTAATGACAGATGGAAGGACACGTGTGACTGATTAGGGAGGCAAATTACCAAAGTAGAGCATGCTACACTGTATACAGAGAAGAATTTGGGATTGGATACGGTGGGGAAGGAGATGTAAGAGCACATATGGAGACCAGATCTCACAAGTCTGGTATGAGACAGACAAGTATTTCTAAATAAATCACGTTTTTCAATCTCCCCTAAAGACATCAGTGCTCAGTTGAAAATAGCACTTGCTGAACTAGCTTGAGCATACCCCATGAACACACATTATCATACCATTGCTTTGATTGCTCTATAAAACTGAGTAAAGTTACATTTCTTGATTCAGAGGTTGCATCTACAATCCCGGTGGGTGAACAACAGGGACAGTGTGATAACAGATGTGTTGGTCTCTTAAAGTGTAGAGCAGATTCTGTTGGCTCTTAGCAACCATCATGCTTTCAACAGTATATCATTGCAATAAAAAAAGTGCCCCTTATTTACTTTGATTAGAAAAATGTACTTACAAATTGTTTTCTGGATTTCAATGAAGATTTATAATGAAACTATAAAAAAAAGTAGAAGATTGTTGATATCTTGTCTAAATACTCATATATTTGCTCATATATCTGTATATCCAGCAGATAATACAAAGGTAAATTTCGACAAATTCCACTCAGCCTATAAACTTTGTATCAAACAAAACAAATTGATGTTACTTGCTAAGTATTCTGCACGTTTCTCACACAATACTGTTAAAAGAAGTGTGATTTGCCTATCTGTGATATTGAGCATTTCATAAAAAAATATTTTTGCTCACTTTTCAGGTTTCTCAGAATGTGCAGAAACAGTGAGATTTTTGACTTTACAGAAATGGAAGAAGATGACCTCCTTTTACATGTGCTGGCAAGTAGATTATCATTGTTGCAGGGTGTAGAAGAGATGTTAAAAGGCTGGTCTGCCATAAAATCATGTATAATCAACGTGTGGGACAAGAAGAATAGCCTTTAAGCTGGAAATACATTGAAGATGAGAATGGAAATGAGAATTCTAGAAAATCAGAAATTTATATGCCATTTCTTCAAAACTGCTTAGTGATCTTTGGAGAGATCATAATGAATGTAGAAAGGAATGATCTGATTGCACCAAAGTTGTTTGATGTTCGGGGTTGGTTGCAAGCAAAACTCATACAGAAAAAAATCACCCATTCATTTTGGAAATAAGAATGCTTCAGAACTCAAAAAAATACATGAAAAGGACAGGCAAATTAAACAAGACATTCTAGACTTATTTACTAAACCTGTAAAATATTTGGAAATCTACCTCAATTTCACAAGTTCAGATTACATCTTTAAAACCATTTTCCCTGAGAAAGATGGGTTTAACTTTTGATGATATCCAATTTGCTTTGAAGTGTTTCCAAACGATGAATATTTTGGACATGGATAATATATATGATGGATTTATAAATGCAAAAGACTTGATTAACAAACAGCTGGTCAACCAAAACAAGCCCATAGATACAAAGTGGATGGGCATTTTTTGAGAGCTGGAAACTAATCCCAGTCAAAAATCAGATGTTGGTAATAACTAAGATCCTAAGTATTCCATGCTCAAATGCTTTTGTCGAGAGGATATTTAGCTTGATATCATCACACTGGATTGACACCAGGAATCAGTGTGAAGTGGGCTTGATAAGAGCAGAGCTGCAAGTCAAAGTGAATATTACATTTTATGGTATTCAATTTTACCACTACATCAAAGAAAAGGTTTCCTAACTCATTAAAAAAGGAAACAGAACCAGTAAAACATATCCTGCTATATCATAGGACAGAAAGAAATATTCCATTATTATTTTTTATTGAATATAGTAATATCTGTTTAATCAATCCTACTGTATTTATGTCCTTTTAAAACAACTTACATTTATGTATCTTAAGAATGCACAATAATACAGTTGACAAATTTGAATATTCAATAAAGATTTAAAAAGAGTTAAAATAAGTAGCTGTATCAGAAGACAGAAATATAAAAATGTAGTAAATTTTTCTCACAAATTTTTTAGTTAGTCGTATGATTATTACTACTGTTAACTATTCCTATTATTTTGTTTAAATAATAACATTTATGTACAGAAAAGTAAATAATACAGACTAATATATAATTTCCAATAAAACTCCATTTTCCATTGTTGTTAGGTACCGTCAAGTTGGCACTCAACTCATGGCCACGCAACGCACAACAGACTTGGACCACTGTAAGTCATACAGTTTTCATTGACTGATTATTTAGAAGTAGATGTCCAGGCCTTTATTCCTAGTTCATCTAAGTCTGGAAGCTCTGCTGATACGGGCTCACCATCATAGCAACAAGCGGGTCTCCGCTGACAGACGGGTGGTGGCTGCACTTGAGGTGCACTGGCCAGGAATCAAACCTGGGTCTCCCTCATGGAATGTGCAAATTCTACCGCTGCACCAACGTGACCCTCCAACTTTTCATATTTTATTTAGCTATGAGTCAGAACCGACTTGACGGCACTTAGCAACATAGTCAATTAATGATACATGTGTATAATTTTTTATTAGGGGTCCCTAGGTGGGAAAAACAGTTAACTGAATGGTGGGTGGTTTGAATCCACCCAAAGGAAGGAACGCCTGTCTATATACTTCGAAAGATCACAGCCATTGAAAACCCTACAGATTGTAGTTCTGCTCTGCAACACATGGGGTCACCATGAGTCAGAATCAACTCCATGACAACTATTTTTTATTCTTAATTATTTACTTTATATTATATTATTATGATTTGTCTGTTACATTGTGAGATTATCATTAACTATTACTAATTTTTCCTAATTGCTTGCTTGGTATTTTTCAGATCATCCAGTTAGAATTAAGGTCAACTCATGAATGGCCATAGCATCGGAGGGGGTAGGCGGCTCCAAGCCTTAACTGACCTCTGATGGTGCTTGTTTATACGCCTCTCACACCCTACACTGGATATGTTGGAAAAATTCAAATGGAGTCAGTACGTTCTTGGATTGTCCCTTAACGCATACTCAGAGTTTCTGGCGGTGTTTCCACTGCCTGACTTCCTCAGCTCCGCCTCTCCGTTGGGTCAGGAGAGCTGCAGAGCCTCGAGTCTGCTCAAGGACCCAGCCAGTGTCTCTTTGTGCATCGTGTGCTATTGCTTATTTTAAAACTACATTCAGATCTCTGACATGGTCACATGGTATGTAAAGCAAAACATTTGGAATCCAGGCATTGACTTGCTTTCTTAACAAATTCTGGCTTTAGATTTCTCCTTAAAAAGACTGAACGCTAAACTTAGGGATTTTTTTAATAGGCAACGTACATCTGAGTCAAAGCATGCCACTGATTCCTTGGTGGGAGCCATAGTGACCCATGACCTAAAGTATCATACTCTTTTAGTTTTTCAGAGGACAATTACCTAGGGAATAGCAGAGCCATGAAAATCTCACTGCCCAGTCATAACTTCTGACATTTTTCTATTAGAACACATTTTTAATTTTCTTTTATACATTATGATAATGTATAAAAAGGACCACAGATTATCACCAATTCTTTCTTTCTAAAGTTTAGAAAAAAGCATGTCCCTCAAAGTGATAAGAAATAAGTTTTCTTTCTTTTTAACTTATAACTGTGAGAAGATAAGCATATATTCTAATCACTACATGTTAGGTCAATATGATGGAGATAAGGCTTCTATTTTTTACAATCCATATTTATATATTCCCAAAGTATATCAATAATTAATTGTTGACACCTGGTGGAATCCATCTGGTAATATCTTTGGAATTTCAGTTAGACGGAACTTATGTAAGTCATCTGATTTTAATGCAGGATCATGAGCTGAATGTCTCTACTGAATATGCAATATCATGAATATCTGTACATCTATATCAAATGCCAGGTGTTTCTCTGATATAAAATTTTTGTTAGTGGCCAGTTTAACTATTATCGAAATTGACTCCTGGCAAAGCAAAATGTATTTAAAAATATCTTTGCTAAGAAAAAAAAATTATCTTTATTTCATTAACCTATTTTATTTTATTTTCTTAAGTATGAAAAATATATAACTTGGGAAAAATATGCCTTTAAATATGACATCTTAATTACAGTTCTGAACTACCGTTAGATAATAACATCAGTGCAAATAAATTGGACTCAGACAGATAGGGTTGTACGTTTTTCGTGAGAAAATAATTGTGTTACCCAGGAGATGGCACCTTTCTCTAATGAACTAATGCTAATTATGCATTTTCTAGTTAAAGATGGACTGATTGCCTAGGGCACTTCAATAATAAGTCTGAAAAATTAAAGGCATTCCTGCTATTCCTGGAACGTAAATTCATGACAATCTCTAGCATTTAGTACTTTAGATTAATGAGGATGTTTGGGAACTTGAAAGAATATATTAATTTAGATTACGATATCCATGATGCTTTTTGGATTTATTTCTGAAATGTCAAATGTACTAAATGACACGTAAAGAGAACAGGTCAACACATTAAAAAACATGAATTTCATTTTCATTTTTTCTACACTTATTTTGTGCCTAATTAATTTTTAAATTTTATTTTATTTACTTATTTTTTAAATCAGTAATACATTTGCATGGTTCAAAAGGATATTGAGGGAGAAGTCTTCATCCAACTTTTACCTACTATCACAAAATTCCTTTCCTGAAGGCTCCTGATGGTAATCACATTTGGTTATATTCTTTGAGAAACAAAGAATATAACACTTAAAAATTCATATATATAGTCATATGAATAATATATGTGTGTATATATATATATATATAATTTTCCCTATTTAAAAAAAGATAACATACCATAAAACTGTTCTTGATCTTGATATGTTCAATCAGCAAATCTTGGAGATCATTTCATTTCAGTACATGAACTTCCTTATTATTTTCTTCAAGGGCAGAGCATTTCTTGGCAGAGATGTTCCATGCCTTATGTCACTAGTTCTCTATTAATGCACATTCTAGTTTCCAGTCTTGCTATTGCATCCAATACTGCAATGATAACCCTGTACATGTGGTTTCCCCCCAACACACATTTGCAATGACATTGTATGATTTGGACACTTTATTACCTGGTAGCACAGAGGTTAACATTTCAGCTGCTAACCAAAAGGTTGACAGTTCAAATCCACCAGCCGCTCCTTGGAAATCCCACGGGGCAGTTCTACTCTGTCCGACAGGGTCGCTATGCATTGGGAACGACTCAATGGCAATGGGTTTTTGGAGTTTTGCTTTCCTCATTCATAAAATGGGGATAAAAATACCCACTTTATATATTTGTTGTAAAGCTGAAAAATAGTATGTCTATAAAAGTTTATGGCTAGAATATTCTTAATAAATAGTACAATTATTAAAATTAATATTTATTATTCAGAATAATTTAAATATGTATTTCTATATCCTAACTTTGTTAGAATAATTAAAACAGAATTTGAGACTTTTTAAGAGTTTGAGTCTAGTCCGGAACTTGAATTCACCGTGGATAAACTACTTCAATTTTTACACCAAACCATTTGTGTGGCTGAGTACTACAGAACAATAGTAGAGAGCAGAAGCACTATGCAGGGACGGGTTTCCTTATCCTGCATATATGATCTAATTCACTCTCAGATTATCTTAATTCCTGATTTTTCCTTCCTGTTCTTCAATGAGTTAAATATTTCTCTGCTTCACATGTAATGCTTAATATTTACATAAGTAATGTTTCTGAATGTGGTCATTGATTTTCTCAGAAGTACAGGTAGCTAAAATAGGAAAAGCAAACAGAATTATTGAAGTTAAAAATATATATAAGAGAAGTTGGTGATGGATTCTTAACAAGGTAATAGACTTTAAAAGACATATTAAATCTCTGGTTTTCTTCTTTTCAATTTTATATGACTGATTGGTGTAAGCTTAGTATCCATATGAAGAGATAACTTGCCAATAAAAAATCATTTAGAAAGACTACTAAAATGAGTCTGTATTTTTCAGGTCCTCCTTAATATCCTCTGAAAGGATAAAAAAGAAAAAGTCCTACAGCATTCTGATAACCAGCTAGATATCAAATTATTGTCTTAGGCTGGGTTCTCTATAGAAGCAAAACCAGTAAAGTGTATAAATATATATATATAGAGAGATTATATCAAGGAAACAGCTCACGTGATTGTAGAGGCTAAAAGGTCCCAAGTCCATGGATCAGGGTAGATGCCTCTCCCAAGTCACACAGCTGCAGAAGCTGGCAAGCTCAAGATTGGAAGGTCAGAGGGCAGGGCTCCCACTCACGGGCTGCGCAGATCGATGAATCCCAGGTTTGGCAGATAAGCTGACAGCTCAAGTCCCAAGAACGGGAGATGAGACGACAGGAAGCAGCCGCAGGATCCGGAGAAGGCAAAAAGCCAGAACGTCTGCTTATATACAGATGCGGGCCACACCCCCAAGGAGACTCCCTTTCATCTGATTGGCTACTCACAGTGTGTTCAATCATGGGAGTGATTACATTAAAACACGGAGAATCATGGCCCAGCCAAGTTGACACACAATCTTAACCATCACAATTATTAAGGATTAATAGTTTCATAACTATAATATTTGACAGTTTTTGTAAATATATAAGTGAATTTTTCAAATCCATTCTTTTCTTTTTTGTTAGTGGCAGAGAACCAATTTAATTCTAAGAATCACTGGAAGGCAGTATGTAATAATTCCTTTTATTGTGAGTTGAAACTAAAAATCACAAAATGTTTCATATTACATTGATATTCAATGAACAAAGACATTTTATGGAATTGTATTTTGTGTGTAAAATTATATAGTTTCCTTATAATAAATTACAAACACTAGACATATAAAGTTATAAAACGTGTGTATTACATACACATATGTACGTATGTATATATACACACATTCACACAAATTTTAAAGTCCTTTTGGTAAATATTGCCCAATCAATCTTCAAAAACTTGCACCAATAAAATGACCAACGCTGTGTGTGAGGTTTTCTGTTTTCCTATACTTCCACCAAATCTTGGTATTAGTTTTTTAAATGTTTCATTATTTTATTTACATATTTTATTACCCATGTTATCAACTATTGTTTCCCTTGAGATTTGGATATTCTAATTTAGAACTGGAATCCTAATTTTTTGCAAAAAGCCTACTGATGTTACAATTGGGATTGTACTCAATCTATAAATCAATTTATGTTATTACCTTTTAGATTGATTCCATGATGGTCAGAAAATATTTACAGTATGATTTCAAATATGTGGAATGTATTAAAGACTGTAGTATGCAACTGCACGTAATCACGTAGATGGTTTCCATCTGAAGACTTAATTCAGCTCCAGGAAATCGTTGATTATTCCTTTAATCTCTCCCAGGTAGTCTCTGCTTTACTCAAGGCTGTGAATCCTTGGTCTATTTCCTGTGGCTTAACTATGGCAACTAGTGGGGGAAGGAGAAACATGCTTCCAAGTGAGGTGTGCTTTTATTTGTTTGCTGCTTGTTTCAGATAAGCTTTTATTCTGGAAATTAGTTGCTACTTGGAGCACTTCTCCACCTTTTAGTCCTCAGTGCCTACACTCCCTTCTTTAAACTGAGTGCATGTAACTGACACTGATCCTCCTGCCTGCTCAAGCAAAGGAGAGATCATCTAAGTAGCTGCTCTCAATTCTTTACCACAGTCAATCATCTTGAGAACGACCCTGGAAAAATCTCTCCTTCCTTATATCCTTTGACCTTACTCAGCATGAAGCCTTTGCAAAATCTTCTACAGAAACTTTCTCCTATCTGTCTTTTGAGCAGCGATTAATTCAAAGTAGATTTTGCTTTGTATTTGAGTCCATTCTCTTTTTATAATTACAAACTCATTCATTTTTGAGGAAATTTTTGTAAGAAGCAGTACTTAACAACCAATTTAGAGATTGGCCACATATGTTTGAGACATACGTGAATGTCTAAATATAGCAATGAATAAGGCTGAACTGGACTCAGTCTTTCAATAATCTGTATATGCCATGAGGAATTCTTTTACTTCAGGTACACAAAGCTTAAAAATTCTAGAATATTTTGTAATAATGC
This sequence comes from Trichechus manatus latirostris, assembly GCF_000243295.1. Lineage (NCBI taxonomy): Eukaryota > Metazoa > Chordata > Mammalia > Sirenia > Trichechidae > Trichechus > Trichechus manatus. Next base: position 2,919,964 of record NW_004444170.1, on the reverse strand, counting down.
AAACAGACATTTCTGACATTATTCTACCTTTGAACAAAATGATGGTGTTGCTTTGCTTTAAATAAAATACTACTACATTTTAAGAAAATGCATAGTAAACCGAAAGTATTTCAGAGGAAATCATGGTGGACAGACAGAAAAATGTCTGGGAAGAAAAGAAAATAAAGACTGACAGAGAAAATGTGATGTGAAGTATGTTGGTCTGATAAGGTTAATGAGGGCTCATTCACTAATCCTACTTACTAGACTGTAGGGTGTCCCTTGAGTTCTCAATATCACAGTTTCAGTAACATAACAAAAGGTGTGCACCTTGATTTGTGCAACTAATCTTAGGATCTCTGGTTTTTTTAGGACTTTACTTCACAAGTTATCTTCTCTCTTTTGTCTTCAATCTTTCACTCTCTACTGGCTACATCTTCTCAACCTATAATCATGATCATGTCTTGCCCGTGATCAAAGAGTAAGAGCTCCCTTGAACCTGTAACTACCATTTGGTTCTCCACTTCTGTTTTTATTTCAAGTTTATAGGAGAATAATTGGAGCTCAATATATTCACCCTGTCATCATCAGTTCTCTCTCTAACCTATTGCATCAGGATGTCTGACCTCCATCTCCCTAATGAAATTGCTTTCCTTAAGATTATAAGCATTCTTTAATAGCTAAGTGTAATGGAATATTTTCAGTGCATATCTTTTTAGATTTCTCTGCAACATGTGAAGCTATTAATTGCTTCCTTCTCCATGACCTCTTTACTATCTATTTCCTCATATTATTTGTATCTTCACCTATCCCTTAATTATTTTTACTCCCCAGCATTTGGGCATCAACTTTCTAATACTATACACTCTTCCATGATAATCTCATTCACCCTCATGCTAAAATTTCTCAAATGTCTGTCTCAATCCCAGAGCTATCTTTAGATAATTATATTTCATTGCCTATTTGTTTTATCTACTTAAAATTTACAACCTTACTTCTGCCTAATTTCTATTGCTTTTTAAATATATTTGTATATAATGACTTAGCAATATCAGGAAAAACATTAATATAATTTTCCATTATTTTATTCTGGTTTCTCCCAAAAATGAGTAGTTTATATAGGAATCTAGTATCAGGAGCCTTGGTGACTCAGTGGTGAAAGCACTTGGCTGCTAACCGAAAGGTCAGTGGTTTGAACCCACCAGCCACTCTGCAGAAGAAAGATGTGGTAGTTTGTGTCCATAAAGATTTACAGCTTGGAAAACCCATGGGACCATTCTACTCTGTTCCATAGGGTCACTATGAGTCGGAATTGACTCAATGGCAACAGGTTAATCTCATAGACCAGAAGTGAGGAAAAGCGGGATGGAAAATGGAAGGGGGTACAGCCATGTTCTTATTGATCTAGTCACTGCTTTTGATGACTGATTGTTTGATCCCTCAAGACTTTTTGATGAATCTCAAAAATCAAAGGACATATTGCATTGGGCAAATCTGCTGCAAAAGACCTCTTTAAAGTGTTAAAAAGCAAAAATATCACTTTGAGGACTAAGGTGTGCCCGAACGAAGCCATGGTATTTTCAGTCTCCTCATATGCGTTAAAAAATCTGGACAATGAATAAGGAAGACCAAAGAGAATTGATGCCTTTGAATCACGGTACCGGAAAAGAATACTGAACATAACATGGACTGTCAGAAGAATGAAAACAATCTGTCTTGAGAGAAGTACAGCCAGAATCTTCCTTAGAAGCAATGATGGGGAAACTTCATCTGACTCACTTTGGACGTGCTATCAGGAGGGACCTGTCTCTGGAGAAGGACATCATGCTTGGTAAAGTAAAGGGTCAGTGAAAAAGAGGAAGACTCTTAATGAAAGGAAGTGACACAATCGCTTCAATAATAATTTGAACATAATAATTGTGAGGATTTCACATGTTTGGGCAGTGTTTCGTTCTGTTGTCTGTAGTGTCACTATGAGTCAGAACCTACTAGACAGCACCTAACAACAAGAACATATTACCATGATACATTTGTCCACACTAAGAAATCAACAATGATATATCATTGAACACCAGGCTTTATTTAGATTTCACCAGTTTTTCATTAATGTTCTTGTTCTGTTCCAGGATCCAGTCCAGGTACCACATGGCATTTTGCCATTGTGTCTTCTTAGTAGCTTCTGGTTTGTGACAATTTCTAAATCTTTCTCTGTTTTTCTGACTTTTCTTAACAGTGTTGAAGAATTTTGGTGGGATATTTTGTAGAATTTCCTACAATTTGGGCTTGTCTGATGTTTGTCTCCTGATTAGACTGGGTTTATGGGTATTCAGCAAGAATACCCCAGATATCAAATGCCCTTCTCATCACATCATATCAGGGAGTAATATTTCTCCCCTGAAAAGTTAGTGTTTTCTTCTTTCCATGTTATATTCTTTGGAAACAAGTCACTAAGTTCAGCCCACACTCAAAGAGGGAGGTTAGAACTCCATTTTTTTTGAGGGGATTATCTCAACATTATTATTTAGAATTCTATTGTAAGGAAAAGTTGTCTTTTCTCCCCAATTTATTTATTAAATCATTTATTTATATTAGTTATGGACTCATGGATATTTATTTTATACAACTGAAAAGCCATCTGCAATAGAAGAATAAGGTTAGATCCAAAATTATACATGAATTATTTCAAACATTTAAATTTAAAATGAAAATTTACTGTAAGTTAATATGGGCTAACTCTTATTTATTTTTTGTTGAAGAAGTATAGGTCTGTAATGGTTAAGATTATGTGTCAGCTTGGCTGGTCTATGATTCTCAGTGTTTTGGCAGTTGTATAATGTTGTGATCACTTCCCTGTTGAAAGTTGATATGTGATAACCTCCATGATAGGATCTGCTGTGAGTAGCCAATCAGTTGAAAGGGAGTTTCCTTGGGTGTGTGGCCTGCATAGAATATAAACAGACATTCTGGCAAGACTTGGGGGCCTTTTGCTCGTGCTGGATCCTGCAGCTGTCTTCTGCTCATCTGACCTCTGGTTCTAGGGACTTGAGCTAGGAGCTTGCCTGTAGACTTGCCTGCCGATCTTGGGATTCATCAAACTTCACAGCCTGGGAGCAAGAGCCTGCTCTCTGACCTGCCAGTGGGTTTGCCAGCCCCTGTGGCTACGTGAATCAAGAGAAGCTTCTATCCTAACCGATAGACTTGGGACATTATAGCCCCTACAACTACATGAGCTATTTCCTTGATAAATCTCTCTCTCTCTATAGATTTATATGCATTACTGGTTTTACTTCTTTAGAGAACACAGCCTAAGACAAGGTGTCCTGAAGTAGAAACCAAATTCTAGATGATATTAAAAAAACTACTATATATTTCTCAATATACCAAAATGATTAAAAAATAAGATTTACAACAATACCATATGCAAAGTAAAAGAAAAATTCAACGAAGTGGGAAAATATACGCACCATGTTACACAAAAATCTCATCTCCTTAATGTATATTAATATATTTTCAAGATAGAGAAGTAAAAGTAAAATATTATAAAGAAGTCAACAACAAACATGAAGAATATTTCACAGAGAAAATGCTTCTTTAAGCATTTCATTATATGAAAATTTGCCCATATTCATTTATTAAGACAGAAATTCTAAAATGACAGTGAGCTTCTATTTTCCAACAATCATATTGATAAAAATTCAAAATTTGACAACATACTCTGTTAACAAGGGTGTGGATAAATAAGCACTCTCATACAGTTTTGCTGGGAGTACAAAACTGCACCCCCAAATGTGAAGAAATTCATCAGTGTTAATGAAAATTTGACAGTGCATTTACCCCTTGGCACAAAGACCCCCTTTCCGGGACTTATTCTGCAAATATACCTTTACAAATGAAAAGTGACATATGAACAACCTTAGTTTTTGCAGCATTTCTGTTATTTAAAAAGATGGAAAATAAAATAAGCTATGAAGTATTTACAATTCACACAGAGAAATACAATTCAAAGATACAATGCAGATTTTATATCAAGCTTGTTAATATTTCAGTTCATTTGCTACAATTTCACCCATACTGTGTCAGCATTATCTTTTTAAAACAGAGAAAGCTGTGTTTAAATCTCTTGCTAAATTAATAGTTTACACTTTGGGGGCATGGAAATACAATGAAATTTTTTAAATAATTAAATTATCCTGCCAAATTGTCTTATTAACTTAATAACCAATGGAATACATCGGAGTTACTATATAGTAATATATAAAGACTGTTTTATTTTTTCCTCACTAATTTTCATAACATTATGGGAATAGGCTGTCTTTACTTGTTTCTGATTAAAAAAAAAAAAGTGCCTAAAATATTTTACCATTGATAATTAAGCTTGCATCATATTTCTAATTTTTTTTTCAGATTTTAGAAACTTCAGGCATTTTCTTCCTTATGTCATATTTTGTTTCAGTAGTATCTTTGGAAGATTGCATATATGAGTTGTAGCTTTGAAATAACACCAAGTTTCTTGGTGTTATACCTCTCTAAGTAGGATCCACCATGACACGATATTAGTAAAATTCAGCATGATATTTTAACTTTTTTCTTTTGCTGTTGCTATTATTTTTTATGATTTTGCAATGCATTATGGAGAGTCACCTGGCAAATAAAAAATGGATTTCTAAATGACATTGAATGTAGTGGGATTTGACTAAGTGAAGGAGACCTAGCCATATCTTCCCTTTAGGCTATGCATATAATAAAAATGAAGTGCAGTTGATTCTATAAATTGCCTGATTGCTGATATTGTTGTAACTATTACTGGTTTAAAATTTATTGTACTTCATTCTGGACTTCCTTTTTAAACAAAATGTTAGATCATTATAGAAATATTATTTAATGTTTTATTGTTAATTAAATTCATCAAAAGATAAACTTAAATGCATTTGTTTGTTGCATATAGTATATTCCCATTATATAGACTCAATGATATATTTAAAATATTATTTAATTTGATTTTTTAGTCCCCTATAATGCTGAAAGTATCATATAATGAAGTTTAAAAAACACATTTTTTAGAATCTTTGGAATATTCTACTTACAATGCAGTTGACTTATTTTTTAATTATTCTTATTCTAAATAGTTTGACCTTATGTTCTCTTTTGTATTTTGTATTCTACTAAGATCGCTTGACTGTCTAGTTATTTATCTTGAAGAAAGTCTCTTGAGAAAAATCTTTTGAAAGTAACTAATGGAGAAATTATTCTATAAGTTTAAAGCTGTTTTTGCAAATATAATTTAATTCAGATGTACGTCAAAAATTTCATGAATAGTTTTATCTGATCATATACATAATTATTATTTTCATTATAATCATCATCATGATAATTACTCATCTAGACTAAGTATTCACATACTAAAGACTATGTTCAGTCTTTTATTGCATGATCTCTTTTAATTTTCAAAACAATTCTGTGAATTAGACACTTATTTTTCTAATTCTCAGAAGAAGAACTTGAGACACAGAAAATCAGGCATTTTGTCCAACATCAGACACTTAATAAGTGGTAAGAGATATTTGAGTCCAGAATTGTGTGAGTCCATAGACAGAGCTTCTAGCCATGACCTTATGCAGCCTATCAAAATACCCTGATCATTGTTCCCACCCACATTCCCATTAGAAAATTTTCTTGGTCCAATCCAGGAAGCATCAGCATTTTTTTTCCTGTAAACCACCCTTGTTTGTTTAGTATGCACCTTAATCCTCTCTCCTACTTGTCAAAAACAAGTAATTGATTAACTGAAAAACTGTCAGTGGTACATTGCTTTAAAAAAAAGGTGAGGGGGCAAGGTGGACTCATAACAGTGAATAAACTAAAATTGAGGATAAAGCTATGAGTATCGAGAAAGTTCAGTCTTCAGAGAGTAGCTTGGAAGGGAGGCCAGTCAGCCCTGCTGGTAATTTGGGGTTTGCTGTAAGTCAGTACTTCCCTGTAACAGTAAACAGATAACCAGGATTAACTTGTTTCTTGTTTTGAAGATCTATGGTATCTATAGCCTTGAAAACACTATTAATTTTTAGCAGTTTTATTACTAATTTTTATGACTAGAATACAATCTTTTGCCTATATCAAATACTTTCATTTAAAATTAATTGGAATGATTCCTAAAATTCAACCAAAAAACCTCCTGTAACTAATAAACAATTACAGCAAGGTTGCAAGATACAAGATTAAAATAAAAAAGTCAATTGCTTTTCTATATACCAACCATAAAAACTTGGAATATGAAATTAGTAACACAATGCCATTTACTATAGCACCAAAAAAAAAAAAAGAAAAACGAAAGAACTATTTAGGTATAAATCTAACATAGTATGTACAAGATTTATATGAGGAAAACTACAAAACTCTGATAAAAGAGTTCAAAGAGGATCTAAATAAACGAGAGATATCCCATGCTCATGGACAAAAAACTCAATATTAAGATACGTAGTGTCAGAGGACTGACAATACTCTACTTCAAGCTTCCTATAAATCTATAGTGAACAAGACAGGGTGGTATTGGGGAAAATATAGACACATAGATGAATGTGCAACAGAATAGAGAGCACAGAAGGAAACCTGCACAAATACAGTCAATTGATTTTTGACACGGGAAAAAGGACAGCTAAATGGAGAAAGGATAGTCTTCAATAAACGGTGCTGAGCCAACTGGACTTCCACATGAAAAAAAAATTAAAAAAAGAAAGAATCTAGACACATAAATTACACTTTTCACAAAAATTATTTCAAACAGATTACAGATTTAAACATATAATACAAATCCTTTAGAAGATAATATAGGAGGAAATCTAGGTGACATTGGGTTTGGCAATGAGTTTTTAGAGATAGCATCAAAAGCAGGATCCATGAAAAAAAATTGACAAATGTGATTTTGTTAAAAGTACAGACTTCTGCTGAACAAATGATGTTGTTATATAACTAAGAAAAACAAGTCACAGGGAAAAAATGTTGCAAAACACATACCTGATAAAGAACTTGTATCCAAAATATACAAAGAATTCTTAAACTTCAACAATAAGAAAACCCAATTTTAAAATAGGCAAAAGACCTAAATAAGTGTCTCACTCAAGAAAATAGATAAATGACAAATAAGCATATGAAAAGACTCTCAACATCATATGTCATAAATGAATTTCAAATTAAAACAGCAATGAAATGTCATTGCACATCTATTAGAATGACTAAAATTTAAAACACTAATACCAAATTCTAGTAAAGATATGGAGTGACAGCAACTCTAATTCATTGCTGGTGGAAACGAAAATGGTACGGCCGCTTTGATAGACAGTATAGCAGTTTGTTACAAAGCTAAATACAGGCTAACCATATGGTCCAGTAATTTTGCTCCTTGGTATTTGCCCCTCAAAATTAAAAAAATGCATCTACACAAAAACTTGCCTACTAACATTTATAGAAGCTCTATTCATAATTGCCAAAACTTGGAAGGAACCAAGATGTCTTTCCATACATGAACGGATTAACAAGCTGTGGTACATCTATATAATGGAATATTATTTAGTGATAGAAAGAAATGAGCTAACGAACCATGAAAAGACATGGAGGCGTCTTAAATCATACTGCAAAGTGAAAGAGCCAGTCTGAAAAGGCTACGTGTTCTATGCTTCCAACTATAATACAACCAGGAAAAAGGTAAAAGTATGTTGTTCGGTGCTGTCCAGTCAGTTCTGACTCATAGTGACCCAAGTAAAACAGAAGGAAACACTGCCCGGTCCTGTGCCATCCTCACAATCGTTGCTATGTTTGAGCCCATCGTTGCAGCCACTATGTCAATCCATCTCTTTAAGGGTCTTTCTCTTTTTCTCTGGCCCTCTAATTTACCAAGCCTGATGTCCTTCTCCAGGGACTGGTCCCTCCTGATAACATGGCAATCTTTGCTTCTAAGGAGCATTCTGTCTATACTTCTTTCAAGACAGATTTGTTTGTTCTTCTGGCAGTCCATGGTATATTCAATATTCTTCACCAACACCATAATTCAAAGTCAACAATTCTTCTTTGGTCTTCTTTATTCATTGTTCAGATTTCCCATGCATATGAGGTGATTGAAAATCCCACGGCTTGGGTCAGGCTCACCTTAGTTCTCAAAGTGACACTTTTGCTTTTTAACACCTTGAAGAGTTCTTTTGCAGCAGATTTGTCCAGTGGAGTACGTCGTTTGGTTTCTTGACTGTTGCTTCTATGGGCATTGATTGTGGATCAAATGAAACAAAATCCTTGACAACTTCAATATTTTCTCCATTATCATGACGCTGCTTATTGGTCCAGTTGTGACAATTTTTTTTTTTTATGTTGAGGTGTAATCCATACAGAAGGCTGTAGTCTTTGATCTTCATCAGTAAGAGCTTTAAGTCCTCTGCTTTCAACCTGCAAGGTTGTGTCATCTGCATATTACAAGTTGTTAATGAACGTTCCTCTGATCCTGATGTCCCATTCTTCTTCATACAGTCCAGCTTCTCGAATTATCTGATCAGCGTACAGACTGAATAAGTATAGCGAAAGGATACAACCCTGAGGCACATCTTTCCTGATTTTCAACCATGCAATATCCTCTTGTTCTGTTTAAAAGATTGCCTCTTGGTCTATGTACAGGTTCTGCATGAGTACAATCAAGTGTTCTGGGATTTGCATTCTTTGAAATGTTATCCATACTTTATTATGATCCACACAGTCGAATACCTTTGCATTGTCAATAAAATATAGGTAAACATCTTTCTGGAATTCTCTGCTTTCAGCCAAGAACCATCTAACATCAGCAATTGTATCCCTCGTTCCATGTCCTGTTAAGAATCCAGCTTGAATTTCTGGCAGTTCTCTGTCGATACACTGCTGCAACTGGTTTTGAATTATCTTCAGCAAATTTTACTTGTGTGTGTTATTAATGATATTGTTCAATAATTTCCTCCTTTTTTGGATCACTTTTCTTTGGAATAGGCATAAATATGGATCACTTCCAGTTGGCTGGCCAGGTAGCTGTCTTCCAAATTTCTTGGCATAGTGGAGTGAGCACATTTAGCGATGCATCTGTTTGTTGAAATATTTCAGTTGGTATTATGTCCATTCTTGGAGCCTTGTTTTTCACCAATGCCTTCAGTGCAGCTTGGATTTCTTCCTTCAATACTAACAGTTTTTGATCATACGCTACCCCCTGAAATAGTTGAATGTTGACCAATTCTTCTTGGTCCAGTGATTCTGTGTATTCTTTCCATCTTCTTTTAATGCTTCCTGCATCATTCAATATTTTGCCGATAGAATCCTTCAGTATTGCAACTCAAGGTTTGAATGTTTTCTTCAGTTCTTTCAGCTTCACAAATGCCAAGAGTGTTCTTCCCTTTTGGTTTTCTAACTCCAGATCTTTCCACATTTCGTTTTAATACTTTACTTTGTCTTCTTGAGCTGCCCTTTGAAATCTTCTGTTCAACTCTTATTTCATCATTTCTTCCATTCACTTTAGCTACTCTGCATTCAAGAGCAAGTTTCAGAGTCTCTTCTGACATCCATTTTGGCCTTTTCTTTCTTTCCTCTCTTTTTAATGACCTTTTGTTTTCTTCATGCATGATGTCCTTAATGTCATTCCACAACTTGTCTGGTCTTTGGTCATTAGTGTTCCCATGTGTCAAATCTATTTTTGAGATGGTCTCTCAATTCAGGAGGGATACATTCAAGGTTGTATGTGACATTCTGGGAAAGGAAAAAGCATAAGGACAGTAAAAAAGATTAGTGGTTAACAATATTTCAGGAGGAGGAGGGATGAATAGGTGGAGTATAGGGCATTTTTAAAGCAGTGAAATGATTTTGTATATTACTACAGTGATGTATATATGATATTATAGATTTATCAAAACCTATGGGACTATACAGGACAAAGAGTGAACCTTGATGTAAACTATGGACTTTGGTTAATAATGTATAACTATTAATTCACAGCTTGTAACAAACATATAACACTAATGCAAGTTGTTAATAACTGGAGAAACTATGTGTGGGGAAGAGGGGGCGAATGATGGGAGCTCTCTGTATTTCTGTTCAATTTTTCCATAAAGCTAAAACTGCTTTAAAACTATATAGTCTATTAATTCCAAAAAAATCATGGGGCTGTGTCTTAGCCTGGGTTCTCTAGAGAAGCAAAACCAGTGAGATGTGTGTGTGTGTGTGTGTGTATGTGTGTGTGCATGTGTGTGTGTATACACATGTAAAGAAAGAGAGAGATTTACTTCATGGGACTGGCTCATGCAGTTGTGGGACTGCCAGGTCCAAAATTCATACATCAGGCAGCAGGCCATGGACTTCTGCAGATTTGTCTCCCAACATCCATAGGTAAGGCAATGAGAAGAATGAAGGGTCCAAAACAAGAGAGGGAGACAGCTCTGCAAGAATGTTCATTTGTATTCTGGAGGCAGACAACACCTCCAAGAAAATGTTCCTTTCATCTGATTAATTGCTCACATCAGATCACATTATGGAAAGTGATTACATTACATTACATTATAGGTATAGCAACCATCCCAGTGTCTGGCCAAACCACTAGGAGTCAGCTTAACCAAGATGACACCTAAAACTAATCATCACAGGATATTTCATTATGGAATACCACAAGGAAAGAATGGGAAAAGGGAAATAATGTTAACCCTAAAAACAGAAATTATAGACTTATTTCTAAAATACTTTTAGCAGAACTAGAAGGAGGTTTTAAGGAATACTTTTATGGAAGTTTTGCCCATGTGCAAGCACAAGGGTGGAATGTGACTTATTTCTCTGGATCCTGTCATATTAGGCTTCTTATAGCTAACAGGCTCCATAACACATCTCTATCTTATATTTTAAGTTCTTGTTTTTACTGGCTCTTTCATATAAGCATTTAAATAATGCCAACTCTTTTTCATCTTCAGGTAAACAAGAACAGCAACAAACATAAATTTAAATCCTGAAATTACTGCTGACTTCTGCCTTAAACCCACTCACAACAAATCTTTTGAAAAACTTATTTACACTCATTTCACTATTATTTTTACCTCCTATATTTTGGGGGGATACCATTCAATCTGTAACAGTGACCTTTCAAAAGCAGTTGAACAAGCCTTTCCTCTGAGGCAACTCTGGGGGGGTTCAAGCTGCCAACCATTGGTTAGTAGCCCAGCTATTAACCTTTTGCACCACCTTAGAATACAAAGGGTACTATCTTATAATACAAAAGGTACTACCTTATAATACAAAGGGTACTAATTATGGGAAAAAAATGATAAATTGGACTTCATCAAAATAAAAAATAAAAACTTTCTGTTTACCAAAAAGACACCGTTAAGAATATAAAAAGATAAGTCATTGCCTGGGGGGAAAAATATATCCTACTAATCAATAATAAAAAAGATAAACATTCAATTAAAATGGGCAAAAATTTCTAAGCAGACACATCAAAGATGACTTATTTATCAAGTGAATGTTAATTAAAACCAAAATAAAATATCATTATTCACTAATTAAAATGTCTAAAATTTAAAACAAAAGACAATATCAAGTGAGTGTTGGTGAGGATGAAGAGCAACCAAGAACTACCCTAAATTGCCAGTGCAGGTGTAAACTATTATAAATATTTAAAATATTCTGGAAACTTTTAAACTTTCCTATAATTCAGCAATTCTACTCTTAGGTATTTACCCAAAGAAATGAGAGCAGAAGTCCACAAGAAGACTTGTACAAGAATGTTCATAAGACCTTTAGTCATAGTAACCTAAAATTGAAAAAATTCCGATGTCCATCAAAAAGAATAAATAATGAAAATGTTCTGTATGCTATACTCGTACAATGGAATACGATTCAGCAAAAAAAGAACACATTACTAATACATGCAAACACATAGGTAAATCTCAAATCAGCAACTTTTGTTGGATGAAGGAAATTCACATGCAGCTAAAACTAATCTGTCTTGATAGAATTTCAAATAGCATTGCTTCTGGTCTGTTGGTTTTAACTAGAAAGAGACATTAGAGAATATTTAGAACTAATAAAAATGTTCTATATCTTGATTTCAATTATGGTCACATGGGTTAATATATTTGTCAAAACTCATTGAAATGTATACTTAATTGTGCATTTTACTGAATATAAAATACATCACAATGAAATATTTGTAAATACAAAATTTCACAAGTAAATTTTAAAAATAATTTAGATATGCCATGCAAATTACAATTTAAAAAAATTTTGTACAACATGATAGACAGTAAATACTGAAGTTGTCAAGGATTTCTTTTTACTTGGATCCACAATCAACATTCATGGAAGCAGCAGTCAAGAACTCAAACAATGTACTGCATTGGCAAAATCTGCTGCAAAAGACCTCTTTAAAGTGTTCAAAAGTAAGGCTGTCACCTTGAAGACTAAAGTGAGCCTGACCCAAGCTATGATATTTTCAATCACCTCATATCCATGTGAAAACTGGACAATAAATAAAAAAAGACCAAAGAAGCATTGATCCATTTGAATTGTGGTTTTGGTGAGGAATATTGAATATACACCCTCTTCTTAGTTATCAACATGATTAGGTTCCAAAAACCAGGTCATCATGTGAAATCTGAGTTATGCAAAAATGGAGGATGCCCGTACCAGTTCACAAAATGGAGGATGACTACATCATTACATAACTGCCAAATTACATCAGTACGTAACTGCCAAGTTACATCATTACATAACTGCCAAGTACATTCTTACATAACTGTCAAACCACTGAGAATCATGGTCCAGCCAAGTTAACACATAACCTTAGCCATCAGAGTCAGCATTACTTCTGCCTCATGTCTCAGCGTTCGTTACTGCAGGTATATGTTTTTAATGAGCAAAATAGTCAGATAGCAGATTTTTTACTGTTGTCGTAAATGTGTAATGTTGGATAATGAGGTAGTCAATAAGTGAAGGTGTACCATGGACTGCTAGAAGAAAGAACAAATCTGTCTTGGAAGAAGTACAACCAAAATGCTCCTTAGAAGCAAGGATGGTGAGACTTTGTCTTATGTACTTTAGGCACTTTATCAGGAGAGACCAGTCCCTAGAGAAGGACATCATGCTTGATAGAGTGTCAGCAAGAAGAGGAAGAACTGAATAAAATGGATTGACACAGTGGCTGCAACAACAGGCTCAAATAGAGCAATGATTGCGGCACAGTACCAAGCAGTGTTTCGTTCTGTTGAACGTAGGGTTGCTATGAGTCACAACCAACTTGATGGCACCTAACAACAACAACAACAATTACTATCTAAGTTAACAAAAATATATTTATTTAACTTAAAAAAAAAAAGGTACAACAGATACATCTAAGACCATGTATTTTCACTTTCGGTTTAGAGCTTTTAGTCTGAATATCTTCCAATTAACTCTCTTATCAATTAGTACTGATAATGCTAAGTATTCATGTGTAAAAATATGGCAGAAAATAACAAGATTGAGTCCATTATTAAAAACTGCATCATACAGTGGCATTTCTGTTTTTAACTGCAAAGACTTTACTTTGCAATCTTCCTTTTGCCTATAAACTCAGGAACCAATAATATATTGAACTAAGTGTATTGCTTAATGAATGTTAGCTCTTCTTTCCTACTGACAAAAAACTAACACGATTTAACAGCTATAAATGGTATCCAATAGTGATAGATAGCCAATTACTGCTGAACAGTGTGCAGGTTTATCTGTTCAGAATGCACACTGGTGCCTTCCCATTAAATTACTGCATTCATTTATCAGCTTGTGCATACCTTCCTTTCATCACAAAAAAAGAGAAAGTTAAACTGATCTCTTATGTCAGCTATAGGGGAAGGATACTACTCCAACAGAAACAAGTCTAGGTATGAGGCAGATAAAATGTGTACTCAACCTGTTTTCAATTTCTCCTCTCAGTGTGTCTCAACGGGCCATCCAATTCACTTCCACAAACATATGTTCAGCACCTGCTGACTAGAGAGTGCATTTTGAGCTCAATGAACTGAGAAACAAATAAGAAAGACACCAATATTGAACTCAGTACAATACAAATGTTGGAATAGCAATGACAGCGAGATAATTACATCCTAAGGAATCTATGAAAACTTCACAAAAGAAATGGCATCGACTTGGAGAGGAATTTGTTTATGACTTTTCTAGAAAGAATATCCCCTTCTCCCCTACTTTCTGACTTTGTGCTGCTCAGCAGGGTCACAGAAGCATGGACATGTGATCTACGTTTGAAAATGTCAATTTGTCCATGTGACCACAGCACATAGCAGGGTATGCTTGAGAGCTGTAGAGGATGAGGTTGGAGAGGCAGTTATGATCTTGAATAGATCCTAAAAGACCAATTTTTTGAAAAAAATTTCATCTGTTTCCATGATTCACATCTAAATGCCCAATCCTAGTCTCCTACCTTAAACTTAGATTTCATATGAGAAAATAACCCTGTTTTTCTTTCTTTGTTTTGGATTGGTCATTTGCAAAACAGTCAAAGATAGTCTCTTCATTCTTAAGAGGCTCTTTTTCTCCCACCCACCCATCCTTACCTCACCCTTCTTACCCTGGCTCTGAGCCTTAACCCTTTCAGGACCGGTGGTATATGTAGCTACCACTTGCTTTTTGTACCTTTGGAGTTCATTAGGAAGCTACTGTCCCACTGTCAGTACGTGCTGCTAGCAGCCAAAAACCCATTTCTGTCAAGTGGATTCAGACTCATAGCGACCCTATAGGACAGAGTAGAACTGCCCAATGGGGTTTCCAAGGAGTGGCTGGTGGATTCGAACTGCTGACCTTTTGGTTAGCGGCCGAGCTCTTAACCGTTGTACAAGCAGGACTCTGCTGTCAGCAGGCAGGGCCCTATATAACATTTTGGAATGGAAAAAGCAGACGTGTGCTGCAAGTTACTTTTTTATAGGCTATTGTATGAGGTGGTACTGAATCATCAAATTTTGGGTAGGAAAAACATGAATTTTGAAAATTTGTATTTCTTACATGTACGTATCTCTGGATTCTGGGGGTACAACTCGCATTCACAAGAGGTGCACTAATGCACCTCTGGACTCCAAGGGTATGATTTGTGGAATGAGCCATAAAACCTACCAAAAATACAGATACACTCAATGATTCAGCATGCCCTCCGTTACTGAAAACACATAGTATCAACAAAAAATCAAAACAAAAAAACTAGGTCACAAATTAACAGAGTCATTTCTTATTTTGCTTGATCTTCTCGGTTGGATCTGCCGTATTTCAAAGTGTTTGTGTTCTGTTTCTCTTTTCCCTCCTCAAAACTTACCTATCATGTGTCCTATCCTCTTAAGACTACGTGTTTTGCAGGCTAATCTAGAAATAGATTTAATTATTAGACAAGAAGATCTTCAATAACTTAATTTATCCTATCCTGACATTGGTTGCTACTGTTTTAGGAACCCAGAGCATGCCTAATAACCAAAGTTTTGAAGAGTGAGGGGTAGAAACCGTAGCCAGTCCTGGGTGGGTGTAAGGGGCTTATTTTCCATCACACCCCACACCATCCTTCGATGCTCACCGCTCAAGCGGCTGTGTCTTGTGTGTGGAGAATATTGCCCCAGCTATTTACCAAGGAAAGTCACTACCAACTCTGTTATGATTTGGAATTATTTTTAGACTGCCAGTCTATTTTTGGTTTAGTAGTAGATCTCAATAAAATTAATCTTTGATGTGAAACATGGAATGTGTTAGGTGCCATTTATTGTTACAGTCCAGCACTCCAGACACTATGAATATGCTGATTAATGACCATGGTGGAATCCACGTCCTGGGCTTTGCTACTGACTTCATGTAGCAGGGACACATCATCCATCAGCAGTGACCACATGGTCTGCTGTATTTTATTTCTTAATTGCATTTCAGCCTTTGCAAGCTTAGAGTGTAAGTCAAGAGAAATTTGAAATTAGAAACTTTCAGATCATATAAAAACGACTTTGCTTCGCATTCAGAATCCATCTGGCCATCTTCTGAAGCAATAAAACATACTTTAGAAACTCAAGAGACTGAAGTACATATCTCTAAATTTTTTATTTCTTGAAATTATTAGCACTCACACAAGGATGGCGCAGGACCCGGCTGTGTTTTGTTCTGTTGTACATAGGATCCCTATGTGTCGGAACTGACTCAACTGACCGCACCTAACAACAATACAATATAGAAATATTTCTGCTTATAATTAGGTCACCAGTTTTTCTATGCTTGGGTACTAGAGTCATTTAATTGGAATAATAACCTTAACAAAAGCAATATTAAGCACAAGTTACTGTATTATAAGGCACCATTATTAACCTCTGAACTAATTTTCTTTGCAAAACTATTGAGTATGTGCTTACTTAAAATGTTAATTTTGGTTAACTGTGTAAACAAGTACTGCCTTTGGGGCTATATTTAATGTTGGATGGATGGAGTTCAGTTACTTTAATTAAAAATATTCAATTAACTCAAACCCAGTTGACTGTGAGTCCAGACAACATTAAATTTTTGATTAATAATTACTAAGAAAATAAATATTAAATGGAGAATGATTGATTTTCCCCCTGGAAACCTGAAGTCAAATACAATTACTCTTTACATTTTCTTTTCAAGTAATTAGTCAGTTAAGAAAAGACTTAATTTATAAACAGATGTTTTAAAATTAAAGGACTAACTTGTAAATACAGGAGAGGATGGGGATTCTACTTTCAAATATTGTTAAATTAGAAAAAGGAATGTTTTCTTTTTAAAACACATTTTATTCTATTTCTAACAGATTAAAACAAAATAAACTTTTGTGTACATCAAATAGTTACCAATTAAAATAAATAGTGTAATTGATATGAGAAAATCCTACTGTCACATGTATTTTTTTTTAATTTTATTGTGTTTTAGGTGGAAGTTTACACAACAAATTAGGTTGCCATTTAATATGTATTTTTATTGCTTAATCAGGAATATATGACCATGGGGAAAAAAATGCGACGATGTTGAATTAAATATATGAGAAAGGTCGTGATTAAAGTGAGGTCATTTAGTACTAAGAATATTTTCATATTCCTGAAAACTGAGAGCTGATAATACTCATCATCATAATGGTTTATAATTAATATATGACTTTCTCCATATTTGAGACATTATTCAATTTTTGTAAAATGTGTCCATTACCTTTTCAATAGATGTATTTGATTACGTGCATATTCTGTGTGGGCACTAAGTCTTAGCATAAGTAGTGTGAGCTTTTTTTAAGATGAGAGGAATAGTGGAGATGGAAGAGCATATTATTATTTAACTTAAATTTATTTTTCATTAAGAGACTTTTAATTATAAAAGCAGCACTGATACGGTAGAAAGGGCACAGGACAATGATTTAGGTTGTAAATTATTCGTTTATTCACAAATGTATTTGCCACAGGACATCCAGTAACATCTCTCTATTTGTGACAACCAAAAATATCTCTAGACCTTGTCAAACCCTGGGGGCCGTTGACTAGGGGTGGGGTTACTGCCAACGTATCTCTAGGTTACTGTACCATTCAGCATAATTTGATTGAATTTTTGGTGGTGGTGGATTGCCAAGCATAACATTTCAATTAGTTTAAAAAATCTCCTTGTTGAACATTTGCTATTCCATCCAAGTATCTGGGATGATTAAATCTTAAGGCTTCTAAAAGTGAGCACTTTTTTTTTTTTAACTAAAAAGTGTTAAGTGAATGGAGCCAATTTTAGGCACTCTGAACCGATGCTAAAAGATGTAAAGAAAAACATAAACATAATAAAAAGGAAATGAGAGAGATAAGAAAAAGAACCAAATGCAATTCTGAGAGTGGAAAATGACATATGAAATGAAATTAACACTGGATAGGATTAAAAGCAGGTTAGACACCGCAGAATAAAACATGAGTGACTTTAAAAACATTAAAATACAACCTATTTAAATTAAAGCACATAAAACAGACAGATGGGAAAGAAGGAAGGGAAGGAGGGAGTGAGGGAAGAAGGGAGGAAGAAAAAGGGAACTTCAGAGAACTATGGGAAAATCTCAAGCAGTGTAACATATGTACAAAACCTGTTGTCGTCCAGTCAATTCTGACTCATAATGCCCATATATAAATACTCTAATTAAAAGATGGGCTAGATTAAAAGTGAAATTCAACCATATACTTGCCAAAAGAAAACCAGTTAAGTTTAAAATACAGTAAGGTTAATTACTACAAGATAGAAAAATTTACACCATGCAAATAGCAATTATGAGAAAGTTTACATGGC
The DNA here is from genome assembly GCF_000243295.1 of Trichechus manatus latirostris. Classification (NCBI taxonomy): domain Eukaryota; kingdom Metazoa; phylum Chordata; class Mammalia; order Sirenia; family Trichechidae; genus Trichechus; species Trichechus manatus. The sequence goes on along the minus strand of NW_004444170.1, from coordinate 2,901,676 downwards.
TATATTAATATCAGACAGAATAGAATTCAGAACTGGGAATGGATTCTCGTTTCGCAAAGTATGTTTCATAACAATAAAGCAGTCAGTTCATCATGAAGGCATACCTAAACAAATACCTCAAAACAGAGCAAAATAATTATTCTGTGTGAAAGAAATCAGGCAAAATAAGTGTGCATACTACATAATTTCATTCGTATTAAAGTCCTGAAAATAAAAAATGATCTCTAGTGACAGAAATAGATCAGAGGTTACCTGAAGCTGGGGTGAAAGTAAGGATAGATTAAAAAGGGCACAAGGAAAATTTTGGGAATGATAGAAATATTTATTATTTTAACTATGGTGATGAAATATGTTAAAAAGTATACTATACACTTTAAATATATGCAGTTTATTGAATGTTAATTATACCTCAAAAAAAGTGTGAAGTTATTTTAAAGAAACTATAATGAGATACCATTGCACGCCCATTGGAAAGGCTAAAATTAAAAATACCGACAATACCTAGTATTGGTAAAGATGCAAGCAACTAGAAGTTTTGTACTGTTGAGAATGTAAAATAGTATGAGCTCTTTGTAAAAAAGGTCGACAGTTTCTTTTAAAAATAAACACACACTTACTACACAATTCAGCAATTCTACTCCCAGGTTGTAGCAGTCATGAAAATTGCCTGTCAAATCTCCAGCTCTGAAGAACTTAATTACCAATGGTCCCAGCGGCTGCGCTCAGGAATCCAGCTCTGTGCAGGCAGGCATCAATGTTCCCCATAGGTTGCGCCCACCAGTGTCAGGTATGACAGAGATATTAAGGCAGGCTTGTTTCTGGGAGAAGTGGAACTCCTGGGAGGTACAGGAATCCTATCATGGGTGATTCAGATTCAAAAATTTCCTGTTAGCTTTCTCAAGACGATCTTAGAACTTCACTGCGGATCTAGACCTTCTCTCATCCCTTCCTCTCTTTTGCATGGAGATCAGAATTGTATCCCTTCCGATGGCTTTTCAGGCCCTTTTGGTGTCCTCCTTATTTTCCCTCAAATGTGTTTTCCCAATAAATCTCTTGTATGTCTAACTTCATTCTGCTTCTCAGGGACCTGGATTACTACAGGTATTTTCTCAAGAGAAATAAAAATATAGTTACACAAAGACTTGTACATGAATATTTATAGAAGTGTTGTTCATAAGTCCTGAGTGGTGCATGTGGAGAACACGCTTGGTTGCTAACAAAAAGCTTGGGGTTCAAGTCCACTTGAAGTACCTCTGAAGAAAAATCTGGTGATCTAAATCTGAAAAATCAATCATTAAAAACACTATGAAGCATGGGGTCTCCAAGAGTCAGAACTGACTCAACGGGCACTGGTTTTAATGATGATTTATAATAAGTGAAAACTGGAAACAACCCAAACATCCATCATCATGTGAATGGATAAACCATTTATGACATGTTCGTACAATGGAATAGCATTAAACTATGGGGATAAGTGGAATTAATTACTGATACATGCAGAGAAACAGAAGGTATGTTAGTGTAGAATCTAGAGTTCTGGTGAATACACCCGATGTCAGTGAGGGTTAACAATGTGTCAAGTAATATACTAAATGCTTTACATGCAATGATTTAACCAGAAACGGACATTGTGATTGTGACAAGGATTTGTTGTTGTTAGGTGCCACTGAGTCAGTTCCAACTCATAGCAACCCTACGTACAACAGCGTGAAACACTGCCCGTTCCCGCGCCATTCTCACAATCATTGCTGTGTTTGAGCCCATTGTTGCAGCCACTGTGTCAATCCATCTTGTTAAGGGTCTTCCTCTTTTTCACTGACCCTCTACCTTACCAAGCATGATGTCCTTCTCCAGGGACTGGTCCTTCCTGACAATATGTCCAAAGTACTTAAGATGAAATCTTGCCGTCTTCCAAGGAGCACTCTGGCTGTACTTCCAAGAAAGACTTGTTTGTTCTTCTGGCAATCCATGATGAATATTCACTATTATTCGCCAACAGCATAATTCAAAGGCATCAATTCTTCTTTGGTCTTACTTATTTATAGTCTAGCTTTCGCATGCATATGAGACAATTGAAAATATCATGGCTTGGGTCAGGCACGCCTTAGTCCTCAAAGTGACATCTTTACTTTTGAACACTTTAAAGAGGTCTGCTGCTGCTGATTTGCCCCGTGCAATGCATTGTTTGATTTCTTGACTGCTGCTTCCATGGACCGGGATGCTTGATGCAACAGTTAGTTTGGAAGAATTATTACAAATAGTAATCAATCAGTGGAAAAAGATTTCACTTGACATTATTTAAAAGGAGTTCACGTTTTAAGAAAGTAGACATTTTTATGATTGAATAGCTTTATTGCTGTAGGAAGAAAAGTTACTTTGTATATTGAAAATATTTATAAATTCCAAAAAGTGGTCAGTCTTTGTGCTGCCCTCTGAAATGCTATACGTTCCCTTTGTGATTTCATATTCTTTTTTAGCATTCTCATTTTTTTTCTGTATGGTTATCTGAACTACATAGTTCACAAACTCTCCAAACACAGCACTGCCTTCCTAGTTATTTTAGTCTCTGGCTAGAAAGATTCTTTCTCAAAGGCTCACTGTCTCTTTGCATTCCGTTGTCTGCTTCGTTTGTCACTAGAGAAGGTTTCATTTAAAATTACATACCTCCAACTTACCTTATTTTCCTTCATTTTTCTTCACCTTGCTTTACTCTTCTCAATACCAGTTACTATTGCATGGCATATGATACACAAAAGTAAGTTATACAATATATAAGTCAAATGTTATACTATGGAAATCATTATTGGTTATGTGTGTCCCAAAGAGAATGTAAATTCTAAGAGTGTGGGAACTTTGTTTTGATCACTGTTATATCTTTATGCCTGTGATGATGTCTGGGATGTTGAATTTATTTAAAGATAGTGTTTTTAAATTAATATTAAAAAAAAAAGAAAAGCATCGCTGTTGAGTTGATTCCGGCTCATAGTGACCCTATAGGACAGAGTAGAACTGCCCCACAGAGTTTCCAAAGAGCACCTGGTTGATTTGAACTGCTGACCTTTTGGTTAACAGCCGTAGCACTTAACCACTATGCCACCAGGGTTTCCAAATGAAGCCCTGGTGGAACAGTGGTTATATTAATATAAAGAATACATAGCCTTATAAACATTTTGGCTATTCCTTTCCCTGAATTATGCAAAACAGTTCTAATTTTTTCAACACGGATATATCATGTTGAAAATGAATGTTTATAGTAAAGCCAAGATTCATTTTGAAATAATTTCTACATCATCGATTAAAATAATTATATTAATTTTGGTCAGTATTGTATCTTAACAAAATTCTGACTGCCTTGTAGAAAACTTCTATATTGAATTAATAAAAAACCCTTTTCTCATTATACCAGTCTTTAAATGTCAATGTTTCCAAATTTCTGTTCTTGTTACTCCTCTTTTCAATAGAATCTCATTTTTTTCTCCACATTTAACAACTATACACCTAAATCTTTCTCATCTGCCTAGAATTCTCTTGTAAATTACAGATGACTGGGGCTGATTTCCTTCTGATAAAAGATAGAATATAAAAATTTACACTTATGTTTCTCATAGCCTCCTGTGATCCTTACTTTATTCACGACTCCATTATCTATCTAGTTTTGCAAGTCAGAAACACAGGGGAAACCCTAATATCCTCAAGTATTTCTCATTATATCCATTGGACCTCATCCGGTCCATTCTTTCTTCTTCCTAAATATTCTCATGAGTCCATTTCCTCTCTGTTTTTAATTTCCATGTTTTAATCTAGGCCTTTGTCATCTTTAAACTATTATTTCCTCCACTCTAAATTCCTCTAATCAGAATACTTCGGCACCTCATCATAAACTTTCCAAAGGTTTATCATGGCAAGGAAGGCTCTTTGGGATCTTGATTATTTACCAGCCTAATTTGACATCTGTGAGCTTCTCAGTAGCTGCAGCTTTGGCTCTTTCATCTCTGTCACCCCAGCATGTAGGATAATGTCTGATAAATAATAGCTATTACAAAAAAGTTCAATGAATGAATAATATATAAACAAATAAATAAATAGGTACTAATAGGATAGAACAAACATCTAATTATTTCTTGGCAGTCTTTTATTGGGACTTGTTTGGGAAAAACTCAACAAGCTTTCAAGTAAGTAAATAATACACCTCACCTAATCAACCTTTTAAAGAGAATTTATTATATAAGTATATTGTCACAGGTAATTCTCAACAGTCTAGAAACCGTAAAATCACATGACATGGGATAAAATCAATACATCTACTATAATAGAGAAACATGTCCAAGCATCTACTTGCCATGAATTTAGAGAAGAGTATGAATTGAACTAACTAACATCTTAGCTGTTTCATACATCTGATCACTCACATGTAATCATAGAATATACATTTCTGAAGTCCACCTTCTTACTCAACCTCATAGTCACTGTGTCCCAAAAGGCTACAAAAGTTTCTGTTCCCTTCTCTTTGGAAGAAAAGAATTATATCCCCAGATAGACGGCCTCTTTTGCAACCAGTCATCTGAAGTCTTCATTTAACATGGGGAGTCAGAGGTATGGAGCATGCAGTGATTCTACTTTACGGACCACCATGGACATGTAATTTACTCATTTATTCAACAAAATTTGGTAAATGATTGGAGACCAAGGACTTGATGGATTATGGGCATTAAGAGAAGGATAAGAAACAATTGCTTTAAACACTTGGTTTTAGAGAAAGATGAAAGACTTGCTAAAACCTGCTGGCAAAATGTGATTATAGTTAAGGTTGTAATGGGAACAATGCATATAATAGGCTCTTTTTAGAGGTTCATGATGAACATCGACATATTAAAATTCTGAGAAGTGGTAAAGTGAGAAAACAGTATGGCTCTTTTTAACCCACTCCTTCTAATGTTTATTTGATGATAGAAATATTTTTTGTTGTTCTTATTTTTGAAACTTCTTACACCTCGTAGAATTAGGTCTGTTTAACAGCCACTGGAACAGGATAATGAGTAACAGCACCTAAAATTAATAATTGAGGCCCCTGATTAATAGCAAAGAGATACTATCTTGTCAAAGTCAGACTCCATTTTGATTTTTTGCACAGATTCTGCATCAAAACTACAGCCTGTCATTTCTGTACGTTTTCACTGTGTTTTGCTGAAACCGATAGATAAGTAACTTCTAGAAAAGAATGAGGGGACTTTAACCATCCTCAACAAATAGAATGATAGGGTCATCACGCATTCTTAGGAAACAAAAGGTCAGGATGTAAAATCATTTCGGAAGAGTATGTCAAGATGTAAATGATCGTTCTCAGGAAGAATATGTTCATAACTGACCAAACCGGTCAGGACGTAAACCATTTGAGCAGAATATGTGAACAGTTTGCTCCCAGAAATTACTAGAATCATCAATAAAAACCAAAAACTCGTTGGTGGTAGAGTCATCTGACTCATGGCAACCCTATAGGACAGAGCAGCACTGCCCCACAGGGTTTCAAGAGGAGCTGTTAGAGTCAAGCAGCCGACCTTTTGGTTAGCAGCCAAGATCTTAATCACTGCGCCGCAGCGAAACACAGTGTCCTCAACTCTGTTTTCCCAATTCACGAATTATTTTTTTCTTCCATAAAACTCTTTGCTTTTACTTTAAGTAGACTGGGTAGCTTGAGCTCTACAACAATAATAAACCTTAAATTACTCTGTAACGATAGTGACACTTGATACATTTGTTGGTGGTGAGTAAAAAGTATAACAATTGTGCAGTTATTAAAAATAATTTTATTTTATCTCAAATAAGCTTGGGTCTCTAATGCTTTTCCATAAAACTGTAAGTGAATGAGATTAAAATACACGTTGTATATCTGAGCAGAAGCAAGCAAAACAAACAAACAAAAAAACCTATTTCTAATGAACTATACTTTTATTGGAGCCCTGGTGGCGCAGTGGTTAAGATCTTGGCTGCTTAAAAAAAAGGTTAGTAGTTCAGTTCAAATCCACTAGCTGCTCCTTGGAAACCCTATAGGGCAGTTCTACTCTGTCCTATAGGGTCACTAAGTCGGAATCGACTCGATGGCTATGGGTCTCGTTTTCTTTTTTTAAGCTTTTATTAGCATTAATACATTAGATTTGTTTTAAGAATCTAATGGATTTGACATTGAATCAGCAGAAAAGTATCAGAAAGAGATGAGGAATATGGAGAGTGATGGATATCTTCAGCTCTGAAGCTAGAGCCGTGAATTACATGCTATTTTCTGAACACTAGTTTTACTTTTTATGTTTTAAGTTTATGCCTTTCATAGCTAATATCTTTTTTCTGTTCGTTTGAGATAGGGACAGTTGTTATGAATGACATAAATCTACATGTTCAAATGCACAGTATTTATAAAATGTGTAGGTTATGCTAGCATATAATATATTGAACATTGACTTCCATTGCAGCATTTTCTTTTTACTTGCTTAGAACTTTCTGAAAAATTGTCCAGTTAGAATTCAGAATATTTGTCTTCTAACAATATATTCTTCTTTAAAAACAATTTAAGATTCTTATGACTTGCATAATTCAAAGCTAATGGGAAGTTTTAACCTTCAAATCGTAGGAAGATATCATAAAAATCGCATTCTTAATTATAGAAATTACACTTTATTCCGAACTACACTTGTGCTCAGCAATATACACAACCTTAAAAAGAGATATCCTCATAGAATGATATAGCATATACACGTTGATGTACTGTGTATATCCTTAGAAATATCTTTGATATATTTCTTTTCCAAACAAGTTAATTAAAATTCAGAATGCCTAAACATGAACTTTTATTTTTCTTCCCTTGTTTTTTCCATTTTTTCTCTTTTACTTGATGTATCATTAGAAAAATAATGATTATTTTGTTATGATTATTGAAATGTCTGGATAGTCTTATATTGTAAACCATGTTTCCTCCTTTTTGTATGCAGTAAAATATTAATAGGATAAAAAATAAAATTTAGAAACTACACATATGCAATAAGATAAAATCTTATGTGAATCCCTTATGTAGAAATAACAATCACCGCCAATTTGCAGATGTCACCAGTTGTTCTGCTGTTTGGAACTCAGTCGCTACCTATCCATATATTACCTATCTCTCTAATGCTCCAAACATTTTTTTTTAAAAGATAAAATTGTTCACAACATCTTTTTCTTAGTATAGTATGTGCAATCTTTTATGTATTTTGGTAGCTTATTCCACTGTATACAGGTAACGTAATATATTGTGTTGTCTTTTTATCTCTGCTTTAATATCTTCTTTCTCCCACTTCCCCTTTCTTTCTCTATTTCTCCCTCTCATATCTTAGTTATTTCACTGATAAACAAAACAGAGGCAGAACTGCAGATTGAAGATAAAGATTTCAATTCGATGTTACCTTTGGCAGTTTTGGGTAAAATGTGATGGAAGAGCATAATAAATATATAGGGTTTTATTTTTTCCCTCTGTCAGATGGTTGTATATTATTTATTCAAATTATTCATATCCCCAATTAGTTCAGGAAAGTGTACTACTAATTTAAAAGATAATTGTGCAAAAACAAACAAAAAAAGACTTTAATACATAGGAAGATGGCAGCAAGAAGGGTTTAGAAAAAAAGGATGGTAAATATTCCATGTGTGGCAAGAAGGACACAGAGTGAAGGATAGTACATATCCCATTGGTAGCCGGGGGTAACCCAGCTACCTGGCTGCATAAAATAATTCTTCCTCAGTGTGCCAAACAGAAGATGAACACTGAGTTAAATAGAAATATTCCAAAGGAAGCCTAATATTTTATAATAAAAACAATATTTTATTTCAGTTATTAGAACCCTAAAGAAAGTATCCTGGATTCAACAGGGATCGGTTGGTAAATCTTTCATCTGCCTAAATTTATGTTTGTTTTTTTGTTTTGTTTTTAATTTAGTGATAGCAATTTCTGGGTCAGGATTTCACATACTTCCTCAAATTCTCAATAGCCCGAGTATCAAATAAAGGTTAGGAATGAGAACAATAAAGGGAAAATTTAGCACTTTGGGAAAATCATTCGATGTAGTCTTAGGTGGAATCATAAAAAGGAAGTCAGCATCAGTAAAAAGTAAATTAAAGTTTCCGTCTAATTTTGAGAAAACTCTATACTTACTTCCATGTCTGAATTGTGTTTTGTCTGCAGTAATTCTTTATCACAAATGTTTGTTTCAGGTAGCTGATTGCTTCTTGTTTTCCATGAAACAACTGTTATGAATTATATTACTTCTCAGGTTTGGTCTGCCTTAAATTACTGGAAGAATGCCCCAAAACGTTCATATTTTCAACTTCTGCAAGATCTTTCTAAATGTTCTACTTCAAGCCTTTGATTTTATGCATATGCACTACACTTTTCCACTGAAACTTTCTTTTCTAAAATTCATGCTGTTTGCAAAAAGCATTTTGTTTTTCTGACATGCTTGGAAAATTAACTTTGAAGATTTACAGTAGAAACATCAACTTAAATGTGTCAATTATTTGTTTTAAGCATTGTTACACAATTTTTCTATCTTTTTGAGTATGTGAAACTTCTTATACTTTATCACTAGTGATTCTGTTAACCTATGGACATCAAGTAACTTTTGGCAGTAAGTGAACTCCTGCTGAGGCACTTAGGACTGTTAGCCTGTGCATTAAATGATTCCAGACAACAGATTTCTCATTCCTTAGCTGGGTAATTTACCTGTTTCATCTCTTAGAGCTGGTTTGTTACCTCTTGCTGTTACCATAACCCTCCTGGCTGTTAGTCTTCTCTGAGCTGGGAAAGGAAGTCAACAAGCATACTTCCATTGCCAAGCATACTTCCATTGCATAAAATAAGAATAAATAGATGTAAAGTGAAAGAATGTGGGCATCAGTATAAATAAAATGCATGGAATTTATTACATAGTGTGATACAAAGAAAACTATGTGGTAAATCATAGTTTAATTTTGATGCTAAAACTTTTAAATAAGCTTTCAAAAACCATAATACAATTTATTCCTTCAAGAAAATATTTGATTGTCTTTTTAAACAGTTTAACATTCATGCAAAAATTTTAAAACTACAAAATCAAACTATGTTTTATGTAGGTATAGATCACATATTGCCAACATATAAAATTATGGATGGGAAAGACACACACCATCCTCCTGACAACAGCTGTTCTAAAGTGGGTGAAGAAACGGGTCCTTAAAAGTATCTGTAAGATTTTTTTTTATATATTTTATTGTACTTCAGGTGAAGGCTTACAGAACAAATAGTTTCTCATGAAACAGTAGTACACATGTTGTTTT
>NW_004444170.1:2824301-2884062 GCF_000243295.1 Trichechus manatus latirostris | reverse complement strand
CGACTGAGTTCTTTATCTCTTCATTTGATGTTCTAGGGTTTCAGGATTGTTGATTCTCTGTTTGGCTTAGTTTTTCGGATCTTTGCTGTGGAGGGACGGCGTGGTGCTTCTGCCTAAAACGCCATCTTGCTGGACTCCTATCTGTAAGATTTTATTTCTTGAAAAGAAAACCAAACAAAATAAACAAGCATAAGTACGTGTATATATATATATATATAAACAAAAATGTAAAAACTATCCAATTCTGAGGGAACGTGCATATTTATTTCCAGCTTTTCCATTTTCAGTATTTTTTTTCACTTTTACCCTTCACCAAATACATAAAGACACATAGACGTAAGAGTCAAATACTTACAAAAAGCACATAATAAAAAACACTGCTCTCCCAGGCCTCCCCACACCTAATTTCAGAGGCAACTCATTTCAACTCTGCTAGCTGTTTCTTTTGCTATGTATGCATCCATATTTCTAGAACATGAGTATACTGTAATTTTTTTAGGTATTAATGTTATCAATTGACCTCTGAATGTTACAGATAAGGACTTAGCTCTCTTGCACCCTTCCCCACCAGCACATGCATATTAACATGCATCTTCTTTAATCCCATACCTCTCGTATTTAACATTAATTTCGGCTAAAACCAATTCAATATTTTTACCATTAAAAAAAAAAAAAGTTGCTGTCAACTCATTCCAACTCATGCGGTCCTAAAAAAAAACGCTCATTGCCGTGGAGTCGATTCTGACTCATAGCGACCCTACTGGACAGAGTAGAACTGCCCCACAGGGTCTCCAAGGAGCATCTGGTGGATTTGAACTGCTGACCTTTCGGTTAGCAGCTGAGCTACTTAACCACTGTGCCACCAGGGCTCCTTATTATAGAAATAGTTGATCGTATCTTGGCTTTTGGAGAAAGACAAAGGCCCAGAGGGAACACAGGAATCACAGATCCCTTCCCCTTGTGAGTGAGCGGAGGGCAGATCATCGCCATGTCTTTATTGTCACCCTCATTCTTGGCTCCATCGTCCCCCTGATCTTTCATTACAGAGTCCTTTATAATATACTGTGTTGTCTCACAACATCAAGCACCTGATATGCCGAAATTTTAAATTAAGTGGGACAGTTATCAAGCTGTCATTGTTCCTATTTCACAGATGAAGAAATGTGAGGTGTAGAGTGCTTAAAGTCACCTGCCCTATAAGTGTAGGTGATAGAACCTAACTGTGCCCATAAACTTCTGACTTCAAATCAAGACTTGGTTTCACTTGAAAATAATCTTTTCAAAAGACTAACCAGTCAGTATACACATTTTCCCAAGAACGCTGAGATGTCAATTTTTTTTAAAGTATTTTATGATTCCCCAAGGCGTAATAATGTTAAGTATTTACACAGTTTCTCTTCTTAGAGGATCTTTCAGTGTTCAAACTATTCAAATTCTCATCCTACATGAAAATCAGAGACTTGGTTATGTTATTTGGTAAAATATTTATTTACAGTTGGTTTAAAAAGTAAATTAACCAGATTAATTATTTCTATATTAAGCATTGCACAAACAAATTTGTCAGAAATTGCCAGTATTTTATTGTTGCATCTCCACGGTGGAAACTGGGTCTTTTATAACTATGTAATGCAGTAATCTTTATCTCTTTTGACACACGATGTGTCCTGGACCCTTAAAACTGTGACCGGCACATATTAGGTCCTCAAGAAATATCTATTGAATAAAATAATTTGATATGTCTTTAGTTATTTGATTTTTTAAATGCCCTTTCTCCTAGACAATATGCTTCCAAGGCAAAGGCAATACCGTGGTTCGATGTTTACATTCACATAGTACAGATGTTACATATTGATCACCAGCAAGTGTTTGTAAAGACATGCTTTCAATTATGGAATCGAATCAGTCACACTGGGGCATAAAGAGCAATGAAACAGAAAATGCAGAGTGGTCCTTGCCTAGTAAAGCAGAAAATGTTCGGATTCCAATATACTGCCAGCCAATGAGAATCAATACACTTGACAGGATTTGAAATATCAAATTATTGTTCTTCTGACATTTTGCTACTTTTGCCACTGCAAATTACTTCATGCTGAATCTCCTAAAAATAAGAACATATATAATCACCATACCATTATTACAACTAAAAAAATAACTTAATTCAATAATATTCTTAAAATGATATAGAACTCATATTCAAATTTTCCAAGATGCTCCAAAAATATATGTTATAATATTTTATAATCCAGGATGCAATCAAATCTCCTACATTGTGGTGGATATGCTACTCCCGATCCTGCTTTAAAATCGAAAGACAATCCCCCTACCTACCAGGAATACTCCCAGCAGACAACCCCGCCTGAGAATTGTTCCTGGTTTAAAAAGATATTTCCCAATACACTCTGCACGCTCATCAGTTCAGAGTTAGGTTCTGCGGGAATTCCACCAGTAACACATTTTGCCTTGGGCTTATGTCCTATAGTGTCATGATCTTTTGTAATCTTTCCAACTTTTCTCTGCTGTTAATGGAATTGATACTTTTTAATAGTCCAGACTATTCAGTTACAAAATTTCTCTCTTCTGGGATTTTCCCTCGTGAATAGATTCAGATTAAACATTCCAAATAAATGCACTGCATAGGTGACAGCATTGACTTCTTTTTCCATAACCTTGGGGGGAACATGATGTCAGATTGCTTCATGACTGGTGATGCTAAATTGATCACTAGGTTAAAATGGCCAAGATGGTGACCTTCAGATCTTCCCATTTTAAAGATTCATGTTAATCTGTGGGGTGGTACTTTGAAAAACATTGATACCTTTTTCCCCAACAACGTTCACCCAATGGTTTTGGCATCTGTGGGTGAGCCTTATCTGAAATATTTATTATTTTGAGAAGGTTGAAAAAAAATTAGGAAAAATTTTTCCTAATTGTATCAATTTTTCTGCATTGAGAGACTCACGTTCCTCTGTAAACCAGAGCTTTCTCTTTTCTTCTTCGGTCTCTCTTGCTTTCGGTCTCACTGTGGTCTTTCAGTATTTGTACCTTGGATTCATTTTTCTTATTCAATTTATTATGCTCCATGAACAAAATAATTATCTTTGTTGCTTAAATTGGCCCACATCAATGTAATGAAACCGCCTGAAGCCACTTCCTATACTTTCAGGGAAAACAATCTCTTCCGTGCTCACTTTGTATATTGAACATAGAATCAGCCATTTTGAAAAGAAATCATGCTTATTTTATTGGACTATTTTATGTCAAAACCAAAATTTAGCTGGTCATTTTTCCTAGTCCTTTTTAGTGCAATATTACCAAAATTAAAAATTTTGAATAAAATATTTCATGAATTTCTTTACTTTACGAACGACAAGAGTTTATATAAGTGTCAGTAACACAGATGAAGATACGAAGGCCTAGAATTTACTTTGTGGGAAGGTTATTATTTACACCTTTACAATATTTAGTGTTTATATGCCACTGAGATTTACCATGTCTTCCTGCACATGATTTTGGAAGTTAGGTTTTCTTTTGGAAAAAATATATTTGTATCCAAATTTTCAATGTATTAATGTAAATTAGTTCTAACAGTCTATTTTTTTAATTGTAGGATGCAAAGCAATGTTATTTAACATTCCTGGTGATTTTTTTTTTTTTTTTTTTTGCCGTTTCTATTTTATTTGTGATTAATCATGCTAGGAATTTATAAATGTTATTAATTTTGTCAAAGAACAATATTTTGACTTTATTATATGTAACTTAATTTTTTTTAGTATCTGTTCTTATTTTTAGTATTTCCTTTATAGTAATTTCTTTAGGTTTAATTGGTTGTTCTTTTTTTAAGTTTTTCAAATGAATATTCAGAAAGGAAAAGTGAAAAATTCAGGGACCTAATGCATGTATTTTAGGTTTTAAACTCCCATCCAAGCACAGTATTATCTGCATCGTGTACACTCTGACATATTGTGTTTTCATTAAAATTTGTATATCATCAGCATTCATTTTAAATACTTTGTAATTAGTGTTGTGATTTCTCACTGACACCTGCATTATTTACAAATATATTGCTTAATTTCCAGCTTTTGTAATTCCTCATTTATCTTTTCATTACTGAATTCCAGCTTAAGTACACTGGGGTCAAAAAATAGATGGTGAATTTTTTCAGGCTTTTGTAATTTATGTACACTTGCTTTATGGCCCACTGGCTGCTGCTTTTACTTCTCGACACATAAAAATCTATCCATTTCTCCAAAGAATTGCCCACACCTTACTCCGCATGGCCGTCACCACCTTGCTAATCTCACTGCACCCAGACTTGGTGCTTTCACACCTGTCCCTCACACTGTAGCCAAGTGACTTTATCAAATATAAATAAGATTACTTACGGTCTTGGAGCAAATGTTAAATTAATAAATTTAACAAATTCTAACGATAAAAGGAAACCTTTGAAATTTTTTAATTACTTATTTTTTTTTTCTTGTCATGGGTGTTTCTGACTTACTAATTAAAATAGAAGTTTAATGAAAGCAGGGACCATATCGGTCTGTCACTGTTGTATTCCCAGCACCTAGCATGATATCCTGCAAAGAGAAGGTGCTGAATAGTTTACAACTAGATGAATGAATGAGTAAGAGGTGGATAATTTCATTAATGATCTTTCAGTAATAACTTTGTGATAGTTTTCTTGATAATTCTTAGCTTTCAGGGCAAAATTGACTCTTGAAAGCTCTGTCTTATGTGCAGGGAAGAGCATTATATTACTGTGTGCTATGATCAGCATAATCCTTTTCTTCTAGCTGCAAGGACTACCTGGGGCAAGATATACCACCTCTCCTAGCTGCCCCAAATTGCACGTTACTCATACCTATGTACACATTATTTATTATACTTCGCTTTGACAGAAGCTGTAGTATTTCAAACAATTGTTTAGTCTAGGAAGGCTGGTGCCACAATGGGATCAATTACTCCTTTGCAAAAATTTACAGGTGAATCACACTGCTTTAGTCACTTCTTTAATTTGACATTTGTTCTAGGGTAAAGTTTTTGCTACATCTAAACTTGAAAATACTTCTTACAAAGTTTGATGCAGATGATTATTTTAAGGATATACTCCTTTTTACTCTAGGGCTGGTCATATATAATGATGTGACTTAGCTCAGGAATTTAGGGAAAATATCATGTTTTGTAAAGTGAATTTGATTTTCTAAACCTAGGTGTTTATAATCAATTCTAAAATGATTTTAATTCACAGTTGCCTGAAAACATAAAGTTAGATTATGTTAACATTCATGTCTCTTCTAACACCAAAGTGTTATGAGTCTACATTAGGAATCCCGTAGCAAGACACGTCTTTCTTATAAATAAATATGGTGTGTTCCATTTTTATGTGAGACTAAATTTTAATACATTATATAATACATAGCTATTTTGAATCTATCGAAGGTTCTTAAGAGACTATAACTTTGAGTTTCTTGACTTCTGCAAAATGAACATCATAACACCAAAAAACCCTGGGTGTTAATTAATAATCTTAGCATAGGAAAAAACACTATTATAACTTCTGTCTAGCATAATAATTGGGGCAAATTATCTAGAGACATTTCTGTCTCTTAAATAATCAAGAGAGATTGTGGTCTCTTCAAGGATTTGTTAGTGCTTGAATTACTTGGGAAACAAGATAGATAAATATCTGCCTTCAAGTCAACTCCAACTCATGGCGACTCTAGGTACAACAGAAAGAAATATTACCCAGTCCTACATGATCCTCATGATCAATGTCATGTTCGAGTCCATAGTTGTGGCTACTGATGCATTCCATCTCATCAAAGGGCTCACCCTCCATCTTTGGTCCTCTACTTCACTAAACTTCATGGTCTCTTATTGCAGTTGATCCTTCCTGATGATGTGTAGTAAGCAAGTTGGACAATGTTCTTTTTTGATACTGTCTTAGTCATCTAGTGCTGCTATAACTGAAAATACCACAAGTGGATGACTTTAACAAAGACAAATTTATTCTCTAACAGTCTAGTAGGCTACAAGTCCAAATTCAGGGCGTCATCTCCAGGGGAAGGTTTACTCTGTCTGTCAGCACTGGAGGAATGTCCTTGTCATCAATCTTCCCCTGGTTGAGGAGCTTCTCAGGCACAGGGACTCCGGGTCCAAAGGACGAGCTCTGTACCTGGTGCTGCTTTCTTGGTGGTATAATGTCCCCATGTCTCTCTGCTTGCTTCTCTCTTTTATATCTCAAAAGAGATTGGCTTAAGTAAGACACAACCTTATCTTGTAGATTGAGTTCTACTCGTTAACATGATTTGTCATGTTTTCTTTCTGCATTTTCTTTAGGTGATGATGTCTCCACAAATTTTTCCTTTGATGACACATTTATTCTTTAAGAGTAAACACATTCTTAAGGCTCAGTTTCAGGTCGTGTGACTGGGATGTCAGGGCTCTACTCCCTTTCTGTCACTAACTACTTGTTATCTTCAGGCAAGTTGTTGCTCAAAATGTCTTTACCAAAATTCGGTGTTTCTTTACCCAAAAAATAGGTGCCTTATTCAGTAAGGGAAACCCTGGTGGCGTAGTGGCTAAGAGCTATGGTTGCTAACCAAAATGTCGGCAGTTCGAATCCACCAGGTGCTCTTTTCAAACTCTATGGGGCAGTTCTACTCTGTCCTGTAGGGTGACTATGAGTTGGCATTGACTCAATGGCAATGGGTTTGGTTTTTGGTTTTTTATTCAATAAGTGTCTTACTCAGAAAGCCAGTGTTCAACTTAATAATTTTTTATTTGTAAAATATTTTAAAATGTGAAGTAGAATGTAGTGTACTATTTAAGTTTTTGGATTCCAAGAACTTTCTACTCTCTCTGTGTTAAGACTATATTGAATTGCATATGTGCTCTCTCTGTTAGCTGACTGTGGTTGTATAATAGGTAGAATTTTCTAAATAAATTCATGTACTTCATCTGCCCATGGCAAAAAAATTCCAGTCATTTGATCACTTTGTTTTCCTATTGAACTGAACAATGCACGATTGTCATAAATCTGACTTCTACTGGTCGTTCATAGAAGGCATATGGTTGTTTTATTTCTTACAATATATATTCAAAAACACAAAAACACTGCCACATATTATTGCTGTTTACCCTCACTAAAGAATAAATAAATGGGCAAGCCCCTGTAACCAAGGAAACTGGTGCAGCTTTCAGTTTCAGACATAAGAGGGCAGACACCCAGATTAAGGATCTTCTCCGTGTTCTCTCTGACATGTTAACCTTCCTCCATGTATCTCCCCTACATCTTGCTTGTTAGTGACTGACTGTATATTCACATTTTCTTCCAATTTTTACCTGCCATGATAAACACAATTGCAGAAAATCTCAGAATTTAAATATAATTAAGTTGCTACTTACTATCAGGGAAGACAAATAGTTATCCAAACTAAACAAGTGTTATGTTGTATATAAGTGTCTTCCTATTAGGTATTTACTTTGTTTCTGGAAAAATATCATTGCTCACAGCAAAAATGGAAATCGTCATCAAAGTTAGTCACCTGACTACCTAAGATTATCCCAATTCAAATAATTTATACTACATTGTAATATAAATTATTACATTTATATTTATATATTTATATTTATATATATTACCTTGCAGAAAATCCTTTAAGACTTAGACCAATATAAATATGATTATAAAAAGATGGTATCTTCGATAAAACTAACTGCGATTTGCTAGAAATCTGGTAAGTCCACATTTGAAAGTCTTTGAAAGGACATATTCTTACTTAGAGAAGTGAAAACTTGGAAATAAGTTATTGTAGGCTAGGAATGGCTCCCCAAAGGTGTCAATGTCCAAATTCTCATAAACTGAATATGTTAATTTACATGGTTAAAGGGATTTAGCAAATTTGATTAAGTTCAGGATCTTGAAATAAGGTGATTATCCTAGATTATGTGAATGGGGCCAACGTACCCCCAAGTGTCTTTATAAGATGGAGCCAGAGGGAGATTTGGTACAGAAAAGGAATATTGAAGTGATGCATCATGAGAAAGACTCCATCAGCAGTTACTGGTTTAGAAGATGGCCATAAGCCAAGGAATGTAGACGACTCACAGTGACCTTGTAGGACAGAGTAGAACTGCCCCATAGGGTTTCCAAGGAGCAGCTGGTGGATTCCAACTGCCGACTGTTGGTTAGCAGTCAAACGCTTAACCACCGCTCCATCAGTGCCCCAGATAACCTCTAGAAACTGGAAAAAGCAAGGGAATGGATTCTTCCTTAGAGCTGTGGGAACTCAGGCCTATAGAACCTTTCATTTTAGCCCAGACCTCTGGAGCTGTAAGATACTAAATTTGTTTGGAACTGCAGCCCCTAATGACGTTTGTTCCACTGGCACACACAAGTGTTCTAACCCATAATGGATTTCTAACACCTTATCTCATGAAAACCATACACTGTACGCTCTTTGGCACATGGGTCTGAATTTATGGCCCACAGAAGGGAGAGCTTTGGAGATTCTGGATCTGACCAACCCAGACATAGGAGCAGTGGTGCAGGAGTGTCAGAGAAGCAGTGTCTGAACGTGGCCTATATCTGAACTACAGAGGGACAGCATTGCCTCTGCACCCCTACCCTAAAATGATATGTTTTAACATTTCTATTAACCCAATAGATAGCCTTTTCTCTTATAAAAAATCAATGCGTAACTACCAAGATGCCATAAGGCCAGTTTACAGCCCGTATAGTTTGCTGCCTTGGCACCCAACATGGCCTATACTATGTTATCACATAGCCTCTCAACCATTGCGGTTTCTAACTGACCCTCTCAAGCATGCCCCATAAGGTTTCCTGTGATAAGAATCCATTACTATCTTATAACCCAATCTCTCGATGGCTGTAGTTACTTCTCCTGGCCATGCTCCATCTGGCTTCTCTTGATTAAAACGTCTCCCTTGTCCAGCTCTAATGCACTAGAAACTTTTAAACTGACTGATAAGACTTGAGCCATACACACTAACTCAGAGAACTCAGCTGGCTTGCTGTACATGATCCCTCTTCTACAGTTCCAACTTGTTGTCACTTTGTCCCTGAGCACAACCCCTGTGCAGCCCTGCATGCTGTGGCTTCCTCTCTGGGACCTGAGAGCGCTGAATTCTACTTGTTTTCTGTATAAGACTTACTTTCTTGTGCTGTACCTGACAGACTGTCCAAGACACTCACAGACTCCTTTGGGTCAAACTTAGCACGCAAGGCTAACTAATTGATGAATGGAGACTAAATTAGACATGATGGATAGCATTTCACCTTCTACAACTGTGTTCTGTGCTAAATGTATGACAGTTACTCTTTTTCCCCTTCTAGCAACCAACTGTTCAGGGAAATGTTTCCATCTTGTTATCATCCTACATGCATTTTGAACTAAATATGTTTTAAACTTATTCATTGATTCATTTTTTTTTTTTTTAAAGGATTTAATCCTAACCACCTGTCAGGCATTCTGCTAAGAACTGGGACTGTGATGTTAAAATGATAGGCACATCTCCACACTCCTGGAGTTTACAATCTATTAAGGGTTACAAAAGACAAATGAGAGGATCCCACTGTGATACTCTGCAATTGTATCAGTGATACATTGTGTAATTTTTTGTGATATATGACACATAGGGTACAACGAGAATACTTAGCTCTACCTTCTCATCCAGAATTGGTGAATAAAGAACTACTTCCTCGAGAAATTCTAAACTGAGATTTGAGGATGCATTGGAATTGGACAGATGAGAATAAAATTGGGGGAATATAGGAAAAAAATGGGAGCAATGGGGGTACGTATGGCAGAATTTTCAGAGAAAGTGAACACTGTGAAGATCTATCTGTGGTATACATGACGAGATAAAAAAATAATTTCGACAGCACTTTTATAGATTGGAGGTGTGTCTGGAGATTGACGAGAGGAAGGAAGATCAGATAGACAATTACTAAAGTCATTAACATAGAGAAACAGTGGTGATCTAAACTTACATGACACCCTTGGAGCTAGTAAAAAGTGCATCAGCTGGAGATATCTGGCCAGTAGACTTAAGTCCCTGGTGATTACTTAGCTTTGAGGGGGTGAGGAAAAATAAGAAGTCTACAATTACATTAAAGATTCAAACTTGAGGTACTTAGCAAATGATGGTATGATTTATTGTAACAGAAAACACAACTCTAGAGGAAACATATTGGGGAAGGAGGAAGGATACACTTTCTTCAAGCTTTTACATTTCTATGGATGATCTATGTGGTAGAAGGGCAGTAGGGACTCACATGACGCTTCAGTAATGAAATTTGGTTTGGGGAAATACATTGGGTGATATCTGCATACAGATAATTTTTAAAGTCATGAATGTGAAAAAGAATACTCAGAGTACGCCAATGGAGATGAGAATAGAGATAGACTTACTGATATTCTTGGAGGAAATTAAAGAAGGAAAAGCCCAGAAATGAGATTGAAAAGAAACGGGGAGAGAAGAGAAAAGAAAATCAGGAATATCATCAGGGATGGTAAAAAAGAAGCTCTGGCAAGGAGGTCAGTAATGACAAGTGATACAGAGAAGTCAGTTAAGATAAAGACTGAAAAGTGTTCATTTGCTTTGGCAACAAGAAAGTTGTTAGACTTTAGATACATCAGTTTCAACGGGAGTTATAGACAGAGTCTCATTACAATTGGTTGAAGAATGAATGGTAGAGCACAGCGATAGGGAGATCTTTGAAGTGGGGCTCAGATCTATTTAAGTATGCACTTATAGAGGTATGTGGAGTCAAAGGAGGGTGTTTTTAAACTTGAGAAAGATTTGAACATATTTGAAAGCGATACCAATGAGTTCAATAGGAAATGTTGAAAATAGGATGAAGAGATGGAATGATCAGTAGAGTGAAGCCCCTGAGAGGGTATGGGATACAGATCAGGTGTTATCATCAGCTTTAGACAGAAGAGAGACGCTGTTTTCATTGTAATAGGAAAAAAAGTAATTCTTCAATGTCAAAAAATTGATGGAGTTCTTATCTGATGACCTCTTTTGTGGGAGCATGTGAAGAGAAAACAAAACCATCTGCTGAATGTAAGAAGAAAGAAAGGTGCCTGGAGTTGAAGGTACATGTAGAGAGCGGTAGGTTTGAAATAGCTATTCTAGGAAAAAGGACCTGGTGTCAGGAAAACCGAGAAAGAGGCAGTGCTGCACACAATGACTTTATTTTGCCATCAATCTACAAAAATTGTGTATTTTTTTCTAGTAGGAATCAAAGTGTGGATATAGACATGAAGAAGCCACACTGTATTTTTTTTTACTTTTTTTTTCATTTTTTCCATGTGAGTGTGCAGCAGGAGAACAGGGAAATGGGGCTTAGTGTATTGACCACAGTGTAGTTGATGTCCATCCTATGATCTCTAATATGAGTAAGAAAGGAAGGAAGTTCAAACATGAAGGAGTTGATGTTCACATAAAAGAGAAAGGGATATGTAAATGGGAATCTCACAGAAGTTAAAATATAAAATAAAACAAACAGGAACAGAAGTAACAGATACAGTAGGTATGATAGACTAGAAATAGGAAGAATTGGAGGCTGTCGTTATCTTTCCAGCAAAAGCTGCTGGCCCTCCATGATTCTTTATGGTGAAAGCTTTCTCTTACTTATTCTAGTCACCATTTAATAAAATTAAGCTTTTACACTGCTACCGTATTTATCTTTTTAAAACATAAATTTGAAGGTAGGTGTCTTCTTGGTAAAAACTCTTTGTGAATTATCATTGCCTTCATTGTCTTTAGAAGCAAGGTATAACCCTTTAGAAGCTTTCCTAACCCATATCCAATTAAGAAATTCACTGGATTAACCAAAATACACTATTTCCTCTATAAACTTTTGACTGATTTTCCATAGTACATGTTATCTTGTCCACCAAAAGAATTGCAAATGCATTCCAGGAATAAGCTGTTCCCAAACCTGTTTAATTGTCCATGTTAATTAAAATTTTCTAATTTAAATAAGCATGGGATAAACACTATTTTCATGGAGATTAGGTTAAATTTTGAAATAATATCTGATGCACGTAAGTATGGTGTTTGCAAACACACACACACTCATGCAAGCATACCCAAATCACAATTGCTGTTGTTGGCTGCCATCCAGTCAATTCTGACTCATAGAGACCCGTGTAACAGAGGAGAACTGGCCCAGGGTTTTCTTGCCTGTAATCTTTGTGGAAGCAGATTGCTTGGTCTTTCTCTCACAGAGCCACTGGCTAGGTTCAAACCACCAAGCAGCTGAGCATTTAACTGGTCACAGTTACATTCAATAACGCTAAATTCAAGAAAAGCCCTTACTCTAAAGATTAATAAATTAGCATACATATTTTAAATGAAGATAAAGTGTTGAAACCATAAGTCTTCTTAAAATTTCATTTCTGGCTTTAACCTTGTTTATGATTAACTACCTACCTAACAATCTTTCCCGAGTGAAGTAAAAGACTATCTGCATTATTGTATGCTAACTTACAATGGTCCTCTCAGGCTGACTCCATCTCTCTTGAAATCTGTCATTTTCTCTTACACGACCCCCATTCCTTACCACCCCTTCACCCCAGCACACACCATCTGTCCGCTCTTCTCCACAAGGCACCTTTGGCACCGGTTTCATGAAACTACTTGATTTCTGGTTGTGTTCTCCCTTCACGCCTACATGTAGTTGCATATTCTTTTCCCTCTGCAGTAACTTCTCTTTATCCTTCTATTTGCCTGTATAGACTTTGAATAGTGTCCCTACCCCTACTACAAGGAGCCCTGATGGCAGCCAACTGAAGGGTTGGTAGTTCAATCCCACCAGCTGCTGTGCAGGTGAAAGATGTAGCAGTCTGCTTCCATAAAGATTTACAGCCTTGGAAACCCTATGGAGCAGTTCTACTTTGTCCGATAGCATCGCTATGTGTCGGAATCCGTGGGATTTGGGTTTTGGCCGCTATGAGTTGGAACCTACTTGATGGCAACGGGTTTGGTTTTTTGGTTTGTTTTACCCTTACTACCCCAAACTGATTTACTCTTTTTGTCTCCAATGTTTCTCAGCAATTCTGAACATTTATTTAACCTTGATATGGCACTTGACATGTGTGCTGTAACTATTTTTTACATATCTTTAACACCACTAGAATGTTAGTTCGTTTTCTTTGATTATAACGAAACACATCCCTTGTTTCCTACACTGATTTCTCATATATAATCGTCAGTCGCTAACGTTATGCATCATGGATGAATGAAGACATGACTGAAATGTATGAACACCGTCTCGACTAGACTATAAGACTCCTTTATGTCTTCATGCACCTAGACCTTAGCCAAGCTCTCTGTACATATTGGATACGCAACACTTTTTGTTGAATAAATAAATCAGCGATGAAAGGGACCACTCCACTATTTCCTCTTATCGTGGGCTTTTTCCTTGTTGGCAAGGGCTATCATGCTGCCCCTGCTTTCCCAGGATCCTACATGAGGATCCCAATATAGGTGTTATCAATAGCTTACTTTCCACCTACATTCAGTTGACTGACAACCTTGTATCATCTGCTCCAATCTCTCTGTGCTCTAGAGCCATATATCTAACTTAAGCTCATTACGTACAAACAGAAGCCTAAAATCTTCCCCACTAAATAAGGTTGTCTCTTAGAATGTTTTTGTTAGTACATGGTCCCACCATCCACTGAGTTGCCATGACGCCTTCTTTTACCAAATCTCACATATCCAATATATAACAAGTTCCTTTTGATTTTAAATTCCTGTATAACTCTCAATGTCATTCTCTTTTCTCCTCTACCATGATATACCTTAAATGAATTGTTATCGTTCCTCATTTGGAGTATCGCATGCAGTATCCTCTTAACTGGTGTGCCTTCATCCACTCTGCTCCGCCCCCATCCCTAGTTTAGCCAGCAGTTGACACAGTAGGCAGATCTGTCTTTAGAAACATGTGTCGTGAACACAATTCTGTGAATTCTGTGAATTCCCTTAACTTCTCTCCTGAACTTTGCTCACAGGCAAAGATTTTTAATTGTCCGAAAATATCACTGTGGTAACTTTTCAAGAGAATATAACATTTGAACTGAACGGAGGCACACTGATTTTGGAAATTTACCGTCTGTGGAAGCAGTTTACCACAATGGTTTAGACAGCATTTGGAAGAGAGACTTCGAGCCGCCATTTACTACTTGTGTCATCTTGAAGAAATCAATTTCTAGCCTGTAAAAGGAGACACAGCTTTTTATTGTCGGTGTTTTTTTGTTTGTTTGTTTGTTTTTTGAAGAATTTCATTAAAATAAAATAAATAATGCATGAAAATTGTTTAAAGTAGTAAATAACTCCTAGTGATTACTTAGTAAATGAATAGTAGTGGGAAGGTGTGCGATTTGGGAAAGATTTTAATACTTTGTGGCCATTGTTAAAAATAATCAAAACTCAAAAAAATTGAAACAACACTGTTTATTCTGAGCAGTTATTTTATAAGCATATAGGAAGACCATTATGATTTCAAAAAAAGCAAATAGCTCCCAGTAGGCTGGTTACAATAAAGCTTACAAAGAGGAAGTAGAATAGAAGATCAACCGTTGTTAATGTTAACATGATTGACTGAATCCTGCCCTCCCCTTTTACTGAGATCAGTTGATATTTCTGGCTCTCCATCTACCTGCAGCCATAATACCTTTTGAAATTTAAATTAAGTAAGCCTGGCTTTGAACAGGAAAGAAAAGCTCAACAACTTTTGGTGAAAAAAAGTGCTAGCAGGATGAATTTAGGGTTAGGAATTTTTACTGTTAATATTTGGTTTCATGGGTAAGAAAAAAACCCTGAAAATCAAAGTAAGATGTCTGTTATTAATTTTTCTCTTTGACATCATGTTAGACAAATAAACCACACTTTTTCTTGTGTCTCATTTCCAAAGAGTATAGTTTTTAGGTTACTGAAAGGTGAAATAAGTGATTTCTAATTGAAGCAAATAGTTAGAGAAAAGTAAAAATGCTTTAGAAGTTAAGGGGGAAAAAACTATCTTCAACCTCTTTCTCTGGAATGTTTCACCTTTGTGGTCACAAGGGAAGTCATACTGTCCTGAAATCGTGTTTTACTGGACTGAAGAGACCTTGGTTAGAAGACAATTACATCCTTTCTCAGGAGTCCATCACCAAGGGATAATGAGGTGTGAACACTTTCCTCAGAAACCACAGACACGCCAAAAGGGCAATTTAACACCTCTTCAAAAGATAGATGAGACATGAATTGTTCATAATGAGCTCAGGCCAGGCTCCCCATCCTACAGACTAGTTCGGAACATTGACTGGAGTGACAGGAACTATCTTACGTGGAAACGTGTATCTTTCCCCCAGGGAAAGGTCATGTTCTTTAACATACTTAATACTCTCATAGAAGGAGTGCGGAAAGAAGTTTCTCTCTCAATCTCACTATTTATTCCCTTTACTGTTTTAACGAGGACTTTGTTTTATTGTGTGTCCCACATGAACTTCATTTAGATGTAGCCTACTTTTGAGCCAAGAGATTAGTAAACAATTTCTGTTTCATCTTTCATTTTTCAAATCTGCCTGTTGCATGTTCTTGAGTCACGATTTCTGTACACTAAGCATGATGCTACTGACTTAATACACAACCGTTGGTTCCCACTGGTGAGGCTAGATGGCGCTACAGTTCATCCAGAGTGACGCAGGAGAGCGCCAAGATGTTCTAAGCATGGGAATACAGTTTGACTATTAAGCATAAAGAGTCATGATCTACACCTACTTGCTCCAAACTAGTGCTTGTCAAGTATTTTAAGGAGACTCAATCAAGTCCTGCAAATCTGAGTTCCTAGAATTGTTTTGCAAATGAAGATCAGGTTTTGTTTGTTTGTGTATTGAATTTTATTGTGTTTTAGGTGCAAGTTTTGAAGTTAGTTTTAAGTGAGTATGTGAAATTCTTCGTTTCCTTCCTAAATAACATTTTGAGCTTAATTTATGGATGAAGTTCTATTTCCTTCTCCCTCCAAATCACATATTCATCTTTATCCAGTATTTTTACATTGGTGAAATTGATAAGTATGCCAGTACATAAGTTGAAAAAGTGTCAGCACCACTGGGAAGAACATTCACGCCTCTTACTGAGATGTGACTATTACAAGCAATATTGAAATGCTCATTGAACAACACATTTTATCTTCAATAATACATAAAATTGAAGCTGTATTTTTCTCTTTTAAGATTCTGTTATTATTTTTAATGCTATTACATTTTGCACAATTGATTTAGAACATGTTCTAATTTAAACTCTCATTAGTAAAGTTGACAGAAAATAGAGAGGGAAGAAGATACACAAAAAATAGCTCGGTGGTGTAATAAAGTAGCAATCGAGTCAAATAAAATGCCAGCGCTTGCTGCGACAATGCCTGGAGTTTCTTTTGAACAAGGACAGCCTTCCCATAAGCATGTATTTCTCTTTTTTGTTTCTGTTTTCCCTATAACAATGTTTCCTTTCATCGAATTCGAATTTCATATGTAGCCAGAGTGAATTTATTTCTTGAAATTAATTTCTTACCAAAACTCTATAAATTTCTTCTGTTTCTCTCATATTTGATTTTGTGTATTCTATTTTTTTAATTATACATAGCAATTGTATGACACACCTAGATTGCTGAAAAAAAATCTTTAGTGAGAAAACTTCCTTCTTACAATTTCTAATACAGAGATTGCTAGAAGTTTGACTGTTTTACTAATTCATAATTTCAAAAAGATAAATTAAATTATGATGATAATTTTTTGATGATTTTTTTTTATTGCCTAAAATATTTTGAAGATATTATTCTATTTTTATGACTTTTTTTAGCTTGGTTCATTCTTTATTTAGCCTCTTACCTGGACACTTTAACTGATTAATTTGCACTCATATAATTAAGAAAGCAATTTAAAAAATGCTTGCCTCTGAGTAAAATATTCCCTGGATTTCAAAAGTGTTGATATGAAGTCTCTCAATTATAAACAATTAAGATAAAAAAATAGTATATTCATGTATTTATTAAAAAAAGAAAAGGTCTCTACTGCCACATGGCAGTCACTAAGCTAGGTGTCTGGAATAAATGGGGAGCAAACATGAAATTCTTACCTTATAGTGAGACAGATAATAAACAAATTATCACTCAAAATAATGTAACATTGCAAGGGTGACAAGCATTATAATTAAGATATATATGACACTTAAGGACTATTAATAACTGGAGTTAGACCTAGGTGCTGAGATTTAGGGAAGGATCTTGAGTGTTTGAATTTGAGCTGAGATTTAAATATAAATATAATTTTAAAAGTGAATAAAGACAAAAATATTTTAGGTCAGTGGTTTGTGAACTTTTTGTGTAAAGTTCCAGATAGTAAAGACTTCGTGAGCTGTGTGGTCCCAACTATTTAAATCTGTCATTTTAGTGGGAAAGCAGACATAGAAGGAGCATAAATGAATAGGTTGAATATGGATTTAAGCAGTGGATATAGTTTACTGATCCCTGCCATGTAAAAGAACTGGATTCTCAAAACCCCTTAATGAAAACAACCAGAGAACATGAGAGATTAAAAGTCAGTACGGCTGCGTATTGATCCGTAGGTTGTACTCTGCACAATCTTATTTTGTGCTCCTGGTCAGGCTTGCTGAAGCAGAAGGAACATGGTGAGCGTGGTTTAAAATTAGAGATGTTAAGTGTGAGTTAAACACTGTAGGCTCTATCAGGATAAATGGGGTGTGATGGTTAATGTTATGTGTCAACTTGGCTAAGCTATGATTCTCAGTGGTTTCGCAGACACTGGAGTGGTTGCTCTTCCATAATGCGATGTAATGTAATCATCTTCTGTAATGTGATCTGATGGGATCAGCCAATCAGTTGAAAGGGGAGTTTCCTTGGAAGTGTGGCCTGTCTTTAGAGTATAAATGGATGTTCTGGCAAAGCTTGCTCTCTCTTGATCCTGCATCTTTCTCATCCTCTGACTACCAGTTCCTGGGACATAAGCCTGTAGAACTGTCCTTCCTGCCACCTGACCTGCAGATTTTGGATTCACCATCCTCCCCGCAATCCTGTAAGCCACCAGAGGTCTCTAGCCTGCTGCCTGACCTGCAGCTTTGGGACTTGCCAGCCCGCATAATTGTGTGAACCATTTCCTTGAAGTAAATCTCTCCCTCTCTTTCTCTCATTCTCTCTCTCTCTCATTGTGTTTGTGTGTGTGTGTATACAGGCAACAGGCAGTCCTCGGGTTGCTAATGTCTGACTTACATACAACCCAACCCCAACTCCAGAAAGCCTATTAAAAATGTGAGGTACATACAATGGTTTGGAATAACAAATGGGTGCTACTTTGTGACACGCGTCAAAACATTATTATTATTACTGTATTATTATGTTAAAGATTTTTTGTGTATCTGGAATGTTTCTTTAATTTTTTTTTATGCCTAGAAAGCTACCCTATATACAAATACAAACATTTGACTAACGTTAGAAATGAACCATACCTAACTGTTTCAACTTACATACAAATTCAATTTAAAGACAGATTTAGGAATGCAATTCCCTGTAATCTGGGAATCTGGGAACTGCCTGTATATATATATATATATATATATATATATATGTCTCATTGATTTCCCTCTCCTACAGAACTCAGACTAGGACATGGGAATTCATCAAATTATTTTAAAATGTTTGATGTCCTATTTTTTATTAACATTTTGAAATGATTAATTATAGCATGGAAGATGTACCAGCAGAGATCTAGTAGTGACTATATTGGTTTCATAGGAATAATACATACTTATTTGTCAAAATGAATTTGAGCAGTAAAAAAGGTTTTGTAATTCATTCCAATACCAGCATCCAGAAAGAGTTTCCACTGATTACATTATGTGAATGTTAATAGAATTAATTTCAATGAATAAATACAGATAGAAAATTAAAAATAATTTCATAAAATTGTATATATATTCCATTTTAATAAGAGTACAAAGTTTATTTTTACTTGACTTAAAAAGACACAAAAGGAAACTGGACTAAAACTAAATTTTTAAATGGAATACAATTTACCTACTTCCCATTCCCTAGGCACATTCCCAGCCTTTCTCTACCCTTTTACATATTTTAACCTTGGTCATTTGAAGTAAATTATAAAATTGGTAAATTTTGGAAGAATAAAATATTAGGGTTTTCTAGAGCAACAGAACTGCAAGAAGAGAAATATACATATTAGAGACAGAGATGAGAGGGAGAGAGAGAAAGAGAGAAATTCATTTTGAGGACTCAGCTCATTAAATTTTGGGGGCTGGCAATTCCCAAATCCCTAGTTCAGGTAACAGGTTGGAACTTCCGGCAATCTTAACTATTTAGAGTCTTGAAACAGAATCCTTTTCCTCAAGCAACCTCGGTTTTTGCTCTTTAGACCTTCATGTGATTGGGCAAGGCCCACCCAAACCATGGAGGGTAAGCTACTCAACGTAAGGTCAGTTGATTTAAATGTTAATCCCATGTCAATATCATAGCAACATTTAGGCTAGTATTTGGCAGACAGTAGGGCTTCACAGCCTAGCCAAGTTAACACATAAAATTAACCATCAGATATAACATGGCACACTTCTGTCAGTTTTCTTCTTCTCTTTGTGGACGGGTTGAGGCAAGTGTACACGCTCAGGTGGTCTGTGAAAGGATGGCCAGCTCTCCAATTCTGTGTCTTAAGACCCCTATTCCAACCTGGCCTTACTCAGCAATGAATGCAATTTTAAGGGTTAATATATAACATTAATTTTATTTCTACTTATTTAGAATGAAGGTGTGGAATAATCCACTATAGAGTGTTGGAAAATGGTTAGTCCTGGACTTTTCTCTTTCTCTACCTAGGTAATGCAGAGCTAGGTGGGAATTTTACACTAGAGAATTTTACCCTAGAGAATTTTACCACAGTTTCCCGGTAAATGCTTGAAGTAACTAATATTTTGTCTGAAATAGATGTTGCCACGGAGAGACACAGAGGGAAGATGGCCGTGGAAAGACAGTCAGATTTGGAGTGATGCAGCTACAAGTCAAGAATGCCAAAAAATATAGGTCATCACTAGGAGAGGTATAACACAGGTTATCTCTCAGAGCCCTCAGAAGGAATCGACGTGGCGAATACCCTAATCGCAGACTCCTATTCTCCAGAAGGGAGCCCTGGTGGCACAGTGGTTAAGTGCCTGGATGCTAAAAGAAAGGTGGGTGGTTGGAACCCACCAGCCACTCTGTGGGAGAAGGATGTGGCAGTCTGCTTCCATAAAGATTACAGACTTGGAAAACCTTCGGGACAGTTCTACTCTGTCCTGTAGGGTTGCTATGAGTCAGAATCAACTAGACTGCAACAGTGTTTTGTTGTTGGTATTTTTAGGAACTTGGGACAGTAAATTTCTGTTCCTATATGCCACCCAGCTTATCATTCTTTGTTATGGTACCCCGAAGAAGCCGATACACAATCCTTTTTATTTCCTTAGTGATGTACCCTCTTTCATTCCTGATATTAGTAATTTGACTTGTCTCTCTTTTTCTCTTGGTTCATCTAAATAAGATTTGTTTGGTTGTTTGATTTTCTGTATATTTGATTGTTGATTTTCTTGATTATTTTCTATATATTTTATATGTGTTTTATTTATCTGCTCTTCCTTTACTGTTTTATTTTGTATTACATGAATATTTTCTAGTGTAGTATTTTAATAACTTTAATGATTTTTTCACTATATTTTTCCAGTTGTTTTTAGTAATTGCTCTATATCTTACAATACCTCTTAACCTGTCAGAATCTAGTTCAGACTTATACTAACTTAATTCTAGTGATATATAGAAACTTTGTTTATGGATAACTCTATTCTCTCCTCCCCATTTCATGCTATCATTGTTATACTACTACATATATATGTTACAAACCCCCCAACATATAACATTGTCATACTTATGACTTTATATAATCATGTCTTTCAATGACACTAAGGGAAGAAAGGTGAACAAGTATATATTTATGGAGCTTGTTATAAGAACCATCTTATTTCCATTTCTGATTCTTTTCACTTCTGTCTATTCACCTTATTTTCTAGTATTGTTTTTTTTATTCCAATACAGCTTTACCACTTGCTCCTTTATGATGCTAATGTCAAATATATTACATTTTTATTCATTAACGGACCAACAATACAATTACATACATTTTGTTTTATGCCATTGCTTTTTAACTCAGTTAAGGAAAGAAAGGAAATGTGCAATTATACTTTCTTTTAGAATTACTTACTAATTAACTTTGTTGTTAGTTGCACTTGAGCTGGTACTAGCTCATGGAGGCCCCACGTACAACATAATAAAACACTGCCCAGCCCTGTGCCATCTTCAAGAGCATTGGAACACTTGAGTCCATTGTTGTGGCCCCTGTGTATTTTCAATGTCTTCCAGCCTAATTTGCTCTACTGAAACCTGTCCACCATCGATGACCCTGCTGGTATTTGAAATACTGATGGGATAGCTTCCAGCATCATGACCGCATACAAGCCACCACTGCACAGCAAACTGTTAAATGGGAGGTGGAATTAACTTTAGTGGCCTTCTTTTTTTTTATGTTGATTCCAATTGCTATCTGGTGTCACTTTTCAGTCTGAAGAACTTCCTTTAGTATTCTAAGTTTCTTGTAATGTGGATTTGCTAGCAACAAATTCTCTCACTTTTTATTTATCTGGGAATGCCTTTATTTAATCTTCATTTTTGAAAGATAGTTTTACTGTACGTAAAAATCTCGGGTAGTAGTTTTTGTTTCTTTGTTTTTTCCTTTAGCACTTTGAATATGTCATCCCATTGCCTTCCGGCCTCAATTTGTTTCTGAGAAAAAGCAAGCTGTTAATAGGGGTTCTCTTGTAAATGATGAGTCATTTTTCTATTGCTGCTCCCAAGATTTTCTCTTTTTCTGAGTGTTACAAAATTTCAACTATGATGCATTTTGTCGTGGTTCACTGTGTGTTTATCCTACTTGGAGTTCCTGAGCGTCTTGGATATGTAGTTTTATATTTTTCATCACGTTTGTTAAGTTTATGGCCATCATTTTAAAAAATATTCCTTTGCTTCTTTCCTCTCTTTCTGGTACTCCCACTACATGGAAGTTGGTGAGCCTAATGGCGTCCCATGTTTCTCTGAGTCTCTTATCATATTTCTTTCTTCCTTATTCTGTTTTTCAGATTGCAGAATTTCTATCATTTTATCTTCAAATTTGCTGATTTTTTTCTCTTGCCGGTTCAAATGTACTTTTGCGTTCATATGGTGAAGTTTTTCATTTTAGTTATTGTACTTTTCAATTCAAAATTATTCTCTTAAAATACTTTCTGTTTCTTTATTTGATAAAACATTATCATCACATCTTTCTCTACTGCTTTAAGGGTAGTTTCCTTTAGTTCTCTGAATGTGTTCATAATACTGCTTTGAAGTCTTTGCGCGCCAAGTCCAATATCTGGCCCTTTTCAAAGGCGGTTGCTGTTGCCCGTTTTTGCTTTTCCCTTTGTATGGGTTACACTTGTTTATTTCTTTGTAAATGTCATAATATTTTATCGAAATTGGGTATTTTAGACAATATATTGTAACAGCTTTGGATGTGGACCCTCTCGCCCCAGAATTTGTTTTTGTCTGGAATAGTTTAATAAAGTCTATTTCATTTCTTCCACAGTGTACATTCTCTGATGTCACTCCTCAGAGGATGCAGCCTGGGCATGCCCCGAGTCTCCCTGCCCCATCCCTCAGAGATAGCTCTGCTTTTAGTTGAGCTTTCCTTGATGGTCTCTTTCCTGATCTCCTCTTAAGCTTTTGGCTGCTCTATCCCTATTGCTATCACACCCAACTCTTCTACTAATTGCTAGTTGATTGCTCTATTTTTTTAAACAATGCTGTAGGGGAATAAATTGTTCCACAGTCTTATACAGTTAAAGTCCAGCTCTTTTGCAGAGGTAGACTCTGATCCCAGTGTTTGGGCTTGATCTAATTCCAGGAGGGCTCTTCTTAGCTGTCTCTTTCCCTAGTTCTCCCTGTTAAACTTCCAGCTGGCTTACCATTTCACTTGTTGCTGGTATGGAGCTCTCAGACTCTTATTAATTGCTCACCATCTAGAGCTACGTTGTTTTTGACAGTGCCCTTAGGTTGGAAATTCCCCAAACCCTGTTCCAAATACAGTCAGTCTACTTGGGGATATTTATGAGCTCTCTGCTCTTATGGACTGCCTCTCTCCCTGGGCATTCCTGCTCTGAACTACTGATCCAGAGTGGGGATAGGCACATCAGCCAACTTATCTTGGAGTAATACCTCTGCTCTATGAATGAAGTTCTGGGGAGAATGATAGCCACTTGTCTTCCTGACACCCATCATCATGAAAACTGTGTCCTATGAGTGAGGAGGAGAAGAATAAAGCAGCTTTCAGTGTTCTCAGCCTGCCATGTTTTCATTAGTGCTTCTGCTCTGTGAGTGGGGATGAGCTGGAGGATGAGAACCCCAGACCTCTTGGCCATTGTGATGGTTAAGATTTTGTGTCAGCTTGGCTAGGCCATGAATCACAGTGTTTATATGTGATCACTCCAATGATGGGAGCTGCTGTGAGTAGCCAATCAGTTGGAAGGGAGTTTCCTTGGGCATGTGGCCTGCATCCAAATATAAGCAGACGTTCTGGCTTTTTGCTCTCTCTGGATCCTGCAGCTGGCTCCCGTTTGTCTGACATCTGGGTCTTGGGACTTGAGCTAGCAGCTTACCTGCTGAACTTAGAATTCATGGCTCTTCACAGCCTGTGAGCAAGAGCCCTGCTCTCTGACCTGCCAATTTGGGTTCACCAGCCTTTGTCGCTAGGTGAATCAGGAGATGCCTCTATCCTAATCCACAGACTTGGGACGTTCCAGCCTCTGCAATTTCATGAGCCATTTCCTTGATATAAATCTCTCTTTCTGTATATATTTATACACTCTACTGGTTTTGCTTCTCTAGAGAACCCAGCCTAAGACAGCCACACTTCTCTGGAATGGAGTTTCTGCAACTTGGAGCTGAGAAATGCTGACATCCTGCCCCTCCCTGGGAGAAACCCTAGCCCTAGACTGGGAGTAAGGTGAGTGAGAGTCTTCTCTTAACTGCAAACACTGGGAGTAGAGTGTCCATTACATTTACATGGAGAGTGAAGGGAGGAAGCAAGTCATGGCTCCAATGCCACAGACTCTTGCTGTTCTTACTGAGATTTGGTAGAGTTTATTAAATATTTCTCCACTTGTGGCATTCAAAAACATCCTTAGGATAATATCCAGAGACTTTAAATGTGTGGGTTTTAAAAATAATAATAATTTGAACAAGTTATAGCTGATTCTATGAATCACAATGGCAATGGGTTTGGTTTTTGTTTATAGATGTTTCACTGGGGAGGTGGTCTAGCTGCTTACTGTTATTATAGAGTACTTCCTCCCTTCTATTTTTGTCTTTTTTTCCTTTTCATCTGTAATCACCACTCTCCTTTCCATGTCCTGCAAAAACTCACAACATCATATCTTGTGCGTTTACTTGTTTATGCATGTAACACAAAATTATATGTAATCTTATTCTGTAGTATTATATATGCTTGTTTTGAAATTTTATATGAAAGATAATATTGTATATACATGCTCAGACACACATACACATATACATACACATGTACTCACAATATGTATATATATATTTAAATTCTACACTAGGTATTTAAGATCTGTTAAGTAGGTTTCTAAAATTCCAGCTCACTATTTCTAATAACTGCAAAATTCACCATCAGCATCAGCCCAAAGCTGATTCCTATGAGGTGGAGCTCAGACATACCTCCACCCTCCAAACTTTTTTATCAATTCTGACACCAGCTGTCCCTCCCACTGCACTCTCTACTTCTCTTCCAGGTTCATTAATTTTTTGCAATGGCCACACAGAACTCATAAACAATACTCACGATTATGGGGTTTATTAGGGAAGTACCAGGATACAACAAGGGATCAGGATCAGCATGCCACAACTCGGGGTCAGGACGAGGAAGCATGTAGGCAAAGTCTCCTTTCTTTAGGGAAGGACAGCTCTCTCAGTTCCTCTTGGCCATTCAGGACTCCTCTTGACCCGTGAGGACAGGCTTGGCCTTTGACCTTCAGCCCATCCTCTGCCCTGCTCAGGCAAGTGTTGCAAAGATCTTTTAGCTCTGACTGTAAGTGCCCAGAGGCACACTACTCCACCAGGAAAACTTACGCCCTAAGTACTCAGCTCTCTTGCTCCGTGGGTTGGCAAGTCCACTGTAGCTGCCTCTCTCGGTGGGCCAGGAAGCCCACTGCAGCTGACTGTAGTCGGTCTCCTGGTTCTGCTGCTGCCACCATTTCTCTGTTGCTGGATTCTGCTATACTTGCCACCACTTCTTGCTGTCTCCGGTGTTACAGCTCTGTCTGTCTCTTGGATCTAGGAGGTTCTCAGTACAGGGACCCTGGGTCCAAAGAACATGCTCTGCTCTTGTCTCTTCTTCTTGGTGGTAGTGAGGTCCCCACTTTCTACCTCTAGGATGGCTGGTTTTAAGCTTAGCAGGATGGCAAAACTGACCAATCTCCTCATTAGGGCTCCATACACCTTATTTGCATGGTCCCACGCCCGTGAAATGCTGGTGGCATAGTGGTTAAGAGCTACAGCTGCTAACCAAAAGGTTGGAAGTTCAAATCCACCAGGCACTCCTTGGAAACTCTATGAGACAGTTCTACTCTGTCCTATAGGGTCACTATGAGTCGGAATCAACTCTATGGCAATGGCAACCGGTATACCCACGAAGGTCCCATGCACCTTATTTGCATAGTCCCACCCAATCATTTTGTAGGAGTCACAAGACCATGCATGGCTAGAAGGGCCATGTTCGGTAATTCACTGCACCACAATAATCTTATCATATACAAATGTAAAGTGTTTTTTGTTTTATACTTCTCATTTATTTTTATTGTATCATTGCACTGGCCAGAGCCTTCAGTTCTATACTAAAAAATCACAGTGATATTAAATACAGTCAAACTGAGCTTGTCCTCAAAACGTGTAATTCTAAAGTGTTTCTGTAGAGATTGTTTTTATTTTGAGATTTTGGTACAAAGCTTTTATGAAGTTAAGTAAAATTTCTTCAATTTCTATTTTTCCTGAGAGTTTTAATCATAAAAATATTTGAACTTTATGAGATGATTTCTGTGTGTCTGCTGAAGTAATAATATAAATCTATTAAATAATTAATATATTTAATTGTATTGATAGAGTTCTTATATTAAACTTCTCTTGCATTTCTTGAGTATATCTACATATCTATTTCAACACTCACTGTCAGATGAAAATATTACAAATAAAATATTAGCAAATCAAATTAAAGCTCAAAAGTGAAATGGGCCTATGATTTTGCTTTGTTCTTTTAAAAATTAATTTTATTCTATCTAAGCTATAAAGAAATAGGATACACTGCAACCTAATTATTCTATTTTTTTAATGATAAATTACATCTGACAAAAAGTAAAAAGCAAGGCAATGTCCCTTAAGACATTGTGTGTGTGTGTGAAGTGAGATATCTTTAGCATTTTAATTGCTGTGGGGATATTTTTCTATTCATATGTTTTCAAATACATTGATGTATATTTGATTATTTTTGGCATGTCTATTTTATCTGTAGTTCTTAAATATTTTAAGTTTTATATTTTGTTTGTTTCTTTATTTCCTGCTTTTTTTCTTGAATAGTGTTGCCAGATGTTTGGCTCTCCTATTAATCTACTTGTAAAAAATCTTTTGGCTTTACCTTAGTCATCTAGTGCTGCTACAACAGAAATACCACAAGTGGATGGCTTTAACAAAGAGAAATTTATTTCTTCACAGTAAAGTAGGCTAAAAGTACAAACTCAGGGGGTTAGCTCCAGAGGAAGGCTTTATCTCTCTGTCAGCCTTCTCATTAATGTTCCCTGGGACTAGGAGCTTCTCCGCACAGGGACCCCGGGTCCAAAGGACGCGCTCTGCTTTCTTGATGGTATGAGGTCCCCTTGTCTCTCTGCTCACTTTTCTTTTTTATATCTCAAGAGATTGACTTAGGACACAATCCAATCTTCTAGACTGAGTCCTGCCTCACCAACACAACTGCTGCCCATCCTCCCTCATTAACATCATAGAGGCAGGATTTACAAAATGCAGGAAAATCACACAATACCAGGAATCATGGTCCAGCCAAATCGATACACACATTTTTTGGGGGACATAATTCAACCCACGACAGGCTTTGTTAGCCTTGTATCTTGTGTGTGTATGTGTGTTAAACCACATTAATGTCCCTTATTTCATTGTTTTTTCCCCTCTTCATTATCCCCTTCTTTCCTTCTGTGGGTTAACTATATAGTTTCTGTTTTAGATTTTCATTTGAGCAGTTTGCCTATTCATTTTTATTCATTCAATTTTTCTGAAAGATGTATTTAAAGTTATAAATTTCCTTTTAAAGTTCTGCTTTAGTACCAGATTTTCTGGCACCTTTTACCGCATTACAGTTTTAGGCATTTTATAATTGTTCTTATGAATTCTTCTTTAATCCAAGTAGTGTAAAAATTACTTTCTAGACATGTGGCTTTTTAAAGCTCTCCTTTGTTACTGATTTCGATAGTGAGAGAATATATTCTGTATGGTGATTCTTCTGAATTCAAGGCTTTCTTTGCTAGCTAGTATATGATTATATTTGTCAATGTGCCACATGCTGTCAAAAGAATATTCTGTATTGAATTTAAAATTCTCTTTCTCTCTTTCTCATTCTCTGTATAAAATATACAGTTTAAATTGTATAGTTCAAAGTTCTATATGTTCGTTTGTTTATTTATTTTTGTCTATTTGATTTATCAGTTTCCTAGAGAATATTTAAGGAGCTCTGGTAACACAATGGTTAAAAGCTCAGCTGCTAACGGAAAGGTCACCCAGTGACTCTGTGGGAGAAAAGACCTGGCTATCTGCTCCCATAAAGATTATAGCCTAGGAAACCCTATGGGGCAGTGTTACTCTGTTAGACAGGGTCGAATCAACTCAACAGCACACAACAACAGCAAATAATATTTTAAAATATTTAACTATCATTCATAATCTACCTATGGTTCCATGCTCTGGAACCCGAGTGCCTCCTCTTGCTCACTTGTCCTACTTGTATTAGTCTGATAGAGCTCATACTCTTGCTCTCAGCTCCATGGCCACCCCAACAATGAGCAAGAGAGGCAGGCAGCTGCCCATGCTTATTTTTCACCTTATTTGGAAACAAAAGCCTCTTACTCTAAGTATTCAAACATTTCAAAAAACCTTTCAGACTTCATATGCTTTCTTTATTTCAATATTACTGCCGGTCATTTTATGTAACAACTTTAAAATGTTATCTTTTAGTTTTATTTTTGATGTAATGAAAGATTTTTTTAAGTACCTTTTTTACTTGAATAACAAGAGATTGTTTTCTGAGTGCTTGCCTATCTAACATTATCTTTCCATTGTCTACAGCAAGATCAACTCTTATAAACACACCCACATACAATGAATTTCAACCTTTTTCCTTTTTCTCCCATTATATCAAAGAATAGTTCCTGTAGGAATTATTGTTTCTGCTATGTTTTGTTACAGACAAAGTTGAAGTCATCTCATTTTGTGTCTTGTATAGGTAACATTTTGGCTTTTAACCTCAACGTTTAGACTCTTATTTTATGTACTCTTCTGGAATTTGATTTATTTGCTTTTTTTTTTTCCTGTTTACTAACACTTAATTAATTTGAAATCATTCCAAGACTGATTTTTTTTCACAAAAATAAAGCTGTGGATTGTTTGCAATCCTTGGTGTCAATGACAGTCCCAGCTGCTGTCCGAAATGCTTTACGTCTCATGGGTGGCTGATAGGTGTCCATTCTAGGACAGCTCTCTTCTCGGCAGCAAAGTAAGCATTCATAATTTGAAAGTTTGCTATTTTTATGTAAGAATTTCTGCTCTTGTACAGTTCTTTCGCTTTTCTCCCTCATCGTCTATAGTGTTTGGAGACTTGAAGCATTGCCGTGCATCTACAACTACGGGAGAAACAGCCAAGGAAATATTTTCCAGAATTCAAAAAACAAGAGACATGCAAAGGAAGGACTATGGATGGGTTTCCCGTTAAGTGAAAAATCTGGGTTTCTAAAACAGGGAGCACATCCCTTGGAAGGAAAGCGATGGAATGTTTTTCAATTTTGTTTTCGGTGTGCACGGCTTCGCTATGATTTAAAGCAATTTTTTTTTTGTCTCAGTTTGGTTTCTGTGACATTCAGAGAACATATTCCTGATCTAGAGTCTTTGCAATAGTTTGTCGATATTTGTGTTCATCCAATTTCCATTGTATTCTGAATTATATATACATTTTAGTGGGTAATGGGAAAGTGCTGGCATTTTCAACCATGACATATGAAAATATTACTTTAAATCATAAAATTATATACACCATTTGAAGGGAAATAATTCCCAATTTCACATCTGTCTTGAGAACAGTTGGTTTTGAATAAATCCATGCAGAGAAGTATTTCCTAAAGTAACTGAACACTGTGAAGACTAGCCACAAATTTCGAATCTTTGTTGTAATGGCAGAATATTGTCAGTGCCAACGCAAATTAGAGAGCAACCTCAGTGGTAGGATAGCTGGCGAGGCATAGGAAATAAAATATTATGTCTGTTTCAAATGAAGAATCAATAGATCGTCAGGAGGCAACCCTCTTAAGATTTCATGTCAATAATTAATGGTAAAGCACTCGTTTTCCTGGCCTTTTGACTGCTCTCTGGAGAATGTGAGACACAGCTAGCACACTAAAATTTTATCTGCAAACCCATTTTACCTGGGCTTCCTCTCAGGCCCCCCATATTCTGTTCTCAACACGATGCTTCGTTTTAAACCATAAGATAAAGAAAATACTGGAGACATTATACTGGAGACTAAACCTGGGATGTAAGTAAGTGCAAGAAATCTCAATGGGTCACTTTTCCTTCGCATGGAATATCAGTTACAATCTCATAATTACACTATGTTATGGATTTTTTTTTTAAACTGGAATAAAGAAAATGATGCATTTTCTATGCATTGCTAGCAGTTATTCTCTCTCAGCACAAATTGTAACTCCACAGAAATACTCAGATTATAATTTGATGTTACAGTATCAAGATGTTCGAAAGGGAGCAAAGCCCCCAGCTCAGTAGTCAAAGCAGGAATGAAAATGCCTGGGAAGGAAGAACAAATCTTATCCCAGAGTTAATTTTAGCAAATGCCTTAAAAACCCAGGTAGACAACTGGGAACCAGCTGAAACTCCATTGGGGAATCCCCAGAGAAGCCTTGTGGGGCTGAATTTATGCTCTTTAAGGTGTCACTGTTACTTCTCCAAAACATTTCTGATAGAAACTGAATTGAGAAGATAAGAGAGGAGGAACACAAAGTGGTGTCTGGCATTTTCCCATCCGGAAAAGCACATGCCCTTGCTTTTAGACAATCTTTAAATAAGAATCAATTTAGGGTCTTCTTTTTATTTTATTTTCCTTGAGTAAGACTTCACTGAAATTTTATTTAAATCATAATCTCTTCTTAGATTTTTGACAAGTGTTTAACTTTTTGAAGCAGAGATTGTTTTCCATCATGGGTTCAATACACCCAGGATTGAACAGTCTAAATAAAAAGAAACCAATGATGAATGAGTAATACTGTATGTTCTTGGGTATACCACAATGCATAGCAGAAAAAGAAACGAGGAATAGATTTGTTTTCTTTTTTTCTATTTCAGAAGTCAGAAAAAAAATCTTAATATTATGCTATTACTTACAGATTTTTTGTTTAAATGACATTGTCAAGACTAATTTTCTTGAAAACGTGAAATATACCTCATGGCTAACAGAAGACATAGAAATTAAGGTTTATTTATGTGTGTATGCATTTATTTATGTGTATATGCACCAGGAGTCCTGGTGGCACGGTGGATAGGAGCGTGGCTGCTAACTGAAAGGTCAGCAGTTCAAATCCACCAGCCTCTTCTTGGAAACCCTGTGGAGCAATTCTACTCTGTCCTATAAGATTGCTATGAGTAGGAATTGACTTGAAGCCAATGGGTTTGGTGTTTGGTTTTTTGTTTTATACGCATTTAAGGAAGACTTTTACATGGAGTTTTGTCAGGGAATTTGAGTGTCTTTTATCCAATTTAGTGTTACCATTGTTTTTCTGTTTCCCCCCTGCTCTACGTATGGCCCTACAGATCTTTTTTGTTTCTACTCTAAGATCTCTAACAAATCCCCTTATATTATAAACAAGGTTACTAAGATAAAGGAGAGCTTTGAGCTGACGATCTGTAACATCAACTCTAATTTTAAGTCTATGAATGTAGTGTTTTATATCTCTCAATTTTGAAAGAAAACATATAGTTATGTGTTTATATGCATTTTCAGTACTTTAAAAAAGTTTATGTATAAATAAATTATGAATTAATAGATATTATGTCCATAAAATATAAATAAAATGACAAATGTATTAAAAAGAGCTACTCTCCTATTCTCTTTGAGTGGTAATACATTATAACTAGTGACCATCAGCTGTCTTTCTGGATGAGTGGCTGGCCTGAAGGTTCTGACCAATGTCTTCCACTGCCTGATGAAGCAGAAATGACACTGATGAGTAATCGGGAGATCTGTGTTCTTAAAGTAGATATACGTGTCAATAGCTTTGGACAGTCATCATTCTGGGACTCAGTTTCTTCCTCTGTGCATCAGGGAGTTGAGTTAGACGGTTTCTAAGGCCTCTTCTTATTCTGTATTTCTGAGACTCTATGCAATATTCACTGATTCAAAGGTTATTCATCTACGTAGAATGAACAATTATATACCAGTGTCTTCAAGGTTCTGCTCATAGAACTAAGTGCAATAGAAATTTACTTTAACTGTCATATATATAAGTTGGAGAGAGCAAATGAAATGGAAAACATTGGCCTAAATTCCAAAGTCAGATAAAACTAAAGTTTAAATTTAGATTTTTCTTTATTAGCTGTAGTAGCTTGACTTTCTTTCTTTATTATATTTGCAGTAATTCTATCTGACATTAGTAATGGGAAG
The DNA here is from genome assembly GCF_000243295.1 of Trichechus manatus latirostris. Lineage (NCBI taxonomy): Eukaryota > Metazoa > Chordata > Mammalia > Sirenia > Trichechidae > Trichechus > Trichechus manatus. The sequence goes on along the minus strand of NW_004444170.1, from coordinate 2,851,888 downwards.
TGAACTTAAAATAGTATTAGTTCAGCTAAGTGTCAGATTCTTGTTAGACTGAAGTCTAAAAAGGATGAGGAAAGAAGTCGTCATCATTTCTAGAAATAAGAGCTATATACTCAAAGTGTGCATTTGCTTCAGCAGAGTGGTAATCTCAACAAGAGAATGAGTAAGTAGCTATCACCTAAGTAGTTACTTGAATACAGTATTAAGGACTAACCCAGGTATCACAAAACATACAACAAATTCAAGATTTTAATTCCACAAGTAGTTTTGCAAGTCAAGACTGGCAGTGATGACTCCAGATAAGAGACAGTGCCAACAGATGAAGTGAAAACTGATTAGGCCCTGAGCTAAGACTTTGACAATAAGGACAATAAGAACTAACATTTATTGAGTGTTTAATATGTGCCAAGCACTTTTTTATGTACTATACATCTATTGATTAATTTAATCTATTTTAAATTCTTTTGGGTAAGCATCATTAACCTCTCTAATCTCAGCTGTAAAATTAAGATTTTGTGTCTGACTCTAGAGCCCACATCCTTAACCTCTATCTTATTCTGCTACTTCAAGTAGAGAAGGTCAAGAAGGGATATATTTGATAAACAATCTAGTGTTGGAAACGATAAGCCTTTAGGTCTCAATCCATGAGATGGATTAACACAGTGGCTGCAGCAATGAGCTCAAACATAACAATGATTGTGAGGGTGGTGCAGGACCAGGCAGCGTTTTGTTTTGTTGTACAAAGGGTCGCTATGAGTCGGAACGAACTCAATGGCACCTAACAACAATATGTCACATTTAGTGTCACATTTTGTGTCAGGCAAAACCGCCTTGAGCAAAGCATGAAATCTCTGTTTCAAAAATCTTCTGACTAGTAATTATGATACAGATATGTATTCTAGTTTATCAGTCTGTATAGGATTTCACAAGAAACTCACTGATGCTTCAAAAAGTCCTGTGACAAACGTATTGTGTGTGTAAGATACTAGATCGACCATCTAACACTAAGGTTCAAACACAGACCGACTTTCCCTCCATTGATTTACAGACTAACGAGATTTGTGGGGGTAAGAGAATGAGATAGCATCCACTCTGTTGACCTATTTATATTTCAAATTACATGGCATCAGAGTGATGTTCCTGATTTTTTTTTTTTTTTAGTAATTTCAGTTTTCAGTCATGTAAATTGTGATCTGACTAAATGTTTGATACTTATGGCTCCATTGTTACTCATGAACCTCAATTTTTAGTAGCTAATCATTGAAGTTCAAAGATGGACATTTAAATATCAGCCTTGTAGGTCCCTGAAAATATAGACACTATAATGTTATATGACTATTGTGAAAAAAGAATTATTTCTCCTACTATTGATAATGGATCATATTCCCAGAGTTTTCACGAAAATATGGAATTCAGAATTTGAAGTTTGATTGAACTTTTTTGTTTGTCTCTAGAAAGAATAATATAAAAGAGTAGCAATGTATCCATTAGACTTCAATAATTGACTACAGATACTCTGTCATCTAGTTAAGTAGGTAAAAATCTGAAAAAAAAAGAAATGCAGAAATGCATTAAAATTGTTTTATGTATGAGAAAGAACTCTTTGAGTCAGTCATCATAGATAAGTATGCTTTTACCACTTAAAACAAATTCAAAAGGCATGAACTAGCTAAATAATTTAAACAGATTTTATTCTTGATTCATGCATTTCCCTTCTAATAATGTAACAACAGGGCACCTACTCTGGTCTATACTAATTAGCTAGAAATAAATATCTTGGACTACCTCCTTCAAATCTTTCGATTTTTCTTCTTAATCAAGACAGCACCCTAGTTCTCTTGGTGCCTTACTTGAGTTCACCTAGATCTGAGAAATAAATAGCACATATTCAAATCTGAATCGCGCACAGTGGACAAAGCAACGCTGGAATACTAATGACCACTCTAGACAGATTTAGTTAGCATACGTAATAACAAATATAGGACCAAATAGATAATGGTGGAGAGGTAGCTGAGGGTGGGCTCCAGAAAATAACCCTAGGATTTAAGGGCAACTGTGGGCACTTTAGTGTTACAGAAATATTCAACAATTTTGTGCAGTTTTCATTAGACAAATGCAGGCAGCTTTCAAATGAAGTATCAGAGGGCAGTTGAAGTAAAATGGTAGTCAGGAAGAGAGAGATTAGGATAATGTTGTAAAATACACAGGAAATATAAATATCTTGGCAATTGGAAATGGAGAAGAGTGTCTGTTTTTCCCATCTCATTGGTTTCAGCAGAGATGAACTGACTTCACTGGTTTATAGTTTGTACTTGTGGTTGTAAGTACTATACATGTGAGGAGGAAGGGCTGATACACAACTGATAAATCAACATCTGAATTCAGGGAGACTAGGGTTTATGGAATTCATAAAATTATGGTGTTGGCAAAGAACATTCAATATACCATGGAGTGCCAGAAGAATGAACAAGTCTGTCTTGGAAGAAGTACAGCCTGAGTGCTCCTTGGAAGCAAGGATGGCTGGACTTCGTCTCCCGTACTTTGGACATGTTATCAGGAGGGACCAGTTCCTGGAAAAGGATATCACGCTTGGTAAAGTAGAGGGTCATTCAAAAAAAGGAAGACTCTAGACAAGATGGATTGACACAGTGGCTGCAACACTTGGCTCAAACATAATGATTGTGAGGATGGTGCAGGACCGGGCAGTGTTTTGTTCTGTTGTACGTAGGGGTGCTTTGAGTCAGAATGGACTCAACAGTACCTAACAACAACAACAACAACAAAGAATCCAAATAGTTGACTGAGAAAGAGTGGACAACAGGGAAGGAGGAAAATTATATACTCTATTAAATAGAGTACTGCATTCTGTAAGCCAAAGAAAGTGTTTCAAAAAACGGGGAATAATCTGCGTAAAGGATTTTGAGAGTTCTAAGAAGAAGATGTCTGAGAATTACTTTAACAATGTGAAGATTTTTGGTGGCTGAGGAAGGAACAGTTTGAAGGATGAAAGTCTAATAAGAGTAAATTTAAGAGAGGAGAGGAAGGAAGGGGGGATAAGTGGAAGTCGAGAGCATGAGTACAGACAATATTTTCTAGAATTTTTGTTTTAAATGAGAACAGATAAATGATGTGGCTGTTGAGGAAGATTTGAAATATAAGGATAGCTTTTAAAATTAAATCTAATATTTGTTAAGATAGAATATATTGTTTCGTGTTGATTTGCTAATGGGAATAATCTAGTAAAGAGGAAAAACGATGATGCAAGAGACAAGAAGAGAAAATTACTGGGGTGTGAGTTATTTGAGTAGAGAAGAAGGGATCTGATCCAATAGATAAGTGGAGGTACTGACATTAGATACAATTTATGGAGTAATATATCTGACACTAGAGGATTGAGATGCTTTACATAAATGAATTTCTCTAAGAAGTGAAATTCACCTCTGTTATTTACAGTGATTATTTATAGGATTTTGTAGTCAAACCCTTCTAAAAGTGATTATGTATTTATTTTTTCCCTTAAATGGCTCAGGATCCCTAATATGAACTTAATATAACATGCAACCTACAGGTGGTAGACTGATGGACTATTTTCTCTCTTGAAGTTATCTTTATAAGAATCTTAATCTTAGCTACTGTTTTGTTCTTATTGATACTAGAGATTTTCACATTATAGAAAATGTATCAGTCAGGGCTGTCAGGAGACAGAAGTTACACAGTAATTTGAATAGTGAAAGTTTAATATAAAAAATTAACTATTTACAGGGGATTAGATACTGAGAACTGCCCTATGTGGCAATTCTACTCTATCCTACAGGACCCTATGAGTTGGAATCAACTGGACAGCAGTGTTGTTGTTTTCCTTAGATGCTAAGAAAGCATCAAAGGAATATCCTAGGACTGGGAGGGAATACCCAAGGATGAAAAGGTGCCCTGTACCTCCCCCAGGGGTAGGCCCTTCTCTCTAAAGCTGGGATTCAGACCTCAATGAACAAGGTGCGGCTACATCTCAATGGATAGCAGAGTTCACTACCCGAGACCAGAACTGGTCCTAGATATTGGTCTGAGCTGGCAGGCAGGGAAATGCAAGCCAGGACTACAATCTGGAAGTGTTTCTCTGGGGTGCAGTGAGTTGAGGCTGGGGGGCTTGGCACACTGGGCTGGGACTGGCAAGCAGAAAACCTGTACCAGGGTACGTACAGGCAAGCTGAGATAAATGTCCCTAGGTGTCCCCCAAACATGTGTGTCAACTTGCTAGACCATGATTCCCAGTATCGTGTGTTTACACATAAATTGGCTCAACAGATATTAGTGTTATATAATAATGTGTTCATTCACATTAGACATGTACTGTTGCTACAGAGTGTGGATAGGCTAACTATGATCGTCAGGCCTAGTCCATCCTGCCACTTGTTTTTGTAAATAAACTTTTATTAGAACACAGTCAAGTCTATTTGTTTATGTATTGGTCTGTGGCAGTTTTTGCACTTCAACAGAGTTCAAAGGACATGTTACCCTCCTAGTTCTTGATCAAGAGGCCCCCTCTGAGCTTCTGTGTTCTAAGGTTTTATCAGTCACCTGGTGGACTCCCCAGCCAATCTGAATGAAGATCAACTGCTTGGTAGTGCCCTCTAGCTAATCCCAGTAAAAGTCAGTTCCTGGGAGGGCCTTCCCAGCCAGACCTGGTAAAAGTCAGATTGGGTGGGGCTCCCCAGCAAATCCGGGTGAAGATCAGTTTCTGAGCAGAGCTCCCCAGCCAATCCTTGTAAAGGTCAACTCCAGGGTGGGATCCGCCAGCCCCAGCTAATCCTGGTAAAGGTAAGAGTGATGGGGGAGGACAGCCATTCTAGGTAAAGATCAGACTGGGTGGGGCTTCAGAACCAGTACCAAGATGCCAAATGGCTTTTTTAGTAAGGTGGTTCCACACTGTGCAATAACTTTAAAATTAAATAAAAGTAATGGGACGTTGTTACTTTTCTGTACTATGTGGGAGCAAAATTCTCACTAAAGTCGTTAAGCAAGGGTTTTCACCTATAACTAACATCCAAATTATCTTACAAAGTATCTCTTTCTCTGCCTCACGTGGACAATGGAAACTTATCTCAGTATGAGTTAAAATTAAATTCTAACCAGCATCAAGGTCATTATCATTACAAGGAAGTCATTTGAAAAAATATTATGTATTAGTTTTCTATTGCGGTGGTAACTAATTACCATAAACTTAGTGGCTTAAAATAGAATCCATTCAATTGCTCACAGTTCTGAAGGTCAGAAGTCCAGGAGGTTTGCTGGGAACTATGCCCAAAGCAACAGGTCTGCGATTTGGAGGCCCTGGGGAAGAATCAGCCTCTAAGCTCATTCAGGTTGTTGGCAGAATTCAGTTCCTTGAGGCTGTAGGAATGAGGTCCGCCTTTCCTTGGTGGCCTCCAGACTAGGCGCTCTCAGCTTCTATAGGCCACCTGTATTCTTAGTAACATGGTCCCTCCAGTTCAGCACCAGCAGATGAAACTTTCTCATGCTTCAAACTTTTTTACTTCCAGTTCTGCTACCAGAAGGAGGAAGCTATCTTCTTTTAAAGGATCTGTGTGATTATGTAAGGCTAGTCAAGCTAATCTTCCTTTTGCAATATAAAGTAATATAATGAGGGGAGTAATAGCAGGGATATGGGTAATGGGGGCAATCTTAAAATTCTACCCACCATACGTATACAAAAGGTGATTTGCTTATTATGTGGGCATGGAGGGGGTATTATCTATACAATTTAAGTATCAATAATTCCTAATGTTCAATGTTGTAAATTAGCAATGAAATTTATATGAACTTGTAATGGCTTTCCTAATGTTGAAAATGCTCATGCTGACTCAAGGGTTGCCATGCATGCTAAGCACCAGGACTACAAGGATAAGCATGACCCTGTCTTTGCCCTTAAGTCACTAGAGGGGGTCAAGTGCATAAACAGGCACTGCCATGCTTTCTGGAATATGCTGCAATAAGGATAAGGTTAGAAGGTTACAGGAGCAGTTGTGAACGGATGAATGTTAGAGAAGATTTTCAGAGAAGATGAAGTCAGAGGTGAAGTAAACGGTTATATGACTTTCCCATTTAGGCAGGAAATCGCATCTATTTGAAATAATCTAGAGGCGAAAGAGAGTTTGGCACATTGTTCGTTAACTTCAGGTGGTAGATTTAGCCGGAACCGGAGGAAGATGGTGGTGTCAGTCATGAGGTAAGGAACATATACGTAGGAATGATTCTGAGTGAAAGATATTGGATTCAATCCCCGCCATACTGAATTCAAGGATCAGACAGAACCCCATGGTGAAGGCGCCTAGACAGCAGTTAGATAAGTGCACAGGTCTGGATTAAAAGATGAACTAGAAGTACAGAACTGAAAGTGATTGACATGGGCATGGGAATGGTTGATGTCGGGAGAATCTGTAGAGAGTACCAACAGGAGACAAACGTGGGGTTTCATTGACAGCCATAAAATAGTGTTGCCTTTTCATTTTACACTATATGGTTTAAGCTATGAGGCAACATAGCTCATGGTCTTCACGTGAAGGAGGAGATATTTTTGGGATAAAATATAACAAAACTTTTAGGGAGGTCTTAAAAATGTGTTTTCTATCCACAAAATAAAGCGTTTCTCTGTTATCCTATAATGTGACACTGCTAGTCAGATTTTCCACAGCTTAAGAGGATCTGATTTAATACACGTGCTATATGGCATACTCTAAATCCCATATATGGGGCACACTGGGGAACTCTTAAGTAGAGAGAATTATACATGGCAGCTGACACTGATTTACAAAGAGAGGTCACTGAGACCACTGATAGGAAAAGCTTGGGCATTGGGATAATGCTCTGGACTGAGGAGACAACCATGTTTCACATCCAAAGTCACAGATACGAACTTCAAGTTAAAAGTGTGCAGGTGCACGGAATAGCAGACTTCAAATGCTGCAGCCATACTTACAGTGTGCTTCAGCAAGTACCAACAGACATTATTTTATTAAGTGAAGGTTAATGATTCATCCAAGCAATACTGGATAGGTCATCTAGCATTTTTGAAGTTTTATGTTTAGAAAACTAGCAAGAAGAAAAACAAAACTATTTTTCAAAGAAAATCTGCAAAATGAAGCTTACCAAATTTTCCAAGCCCAATGAGTTCTAGTTAAAAAACTTTAGTGTAGGAATGCTGACGTAAGTGGCTAGCTTTGCTGAGCATTTCCATATCAATTCTAAACCAGAAATAAGACTTGCCCATTCCAAAGAAGTTACAGAGATTTCAAAACTATAAAAATGATAAAAATTAGATTAACATACAATTAAAATAATGATACCATTAAAATCGCATTCATTTTTGGAACTGTAGCTCATTAGAAACCTCTCACATTTGAGGCAATTCATCTTCCATGTGCTTTTTTGTGTTTTGTTATGATGTTATTTATCAGATTTTTATATGTACTTATCAGCAAACAGTAGAAAAAGTGATTCAACTGATGTAGTATATGTACTCACTTAATCAGAATTTCCCCCGTGGTTTCACCTTCACATCCACTGTGCTTTTAAGCTCTTCTGTGATATAAAGTATGCTATGATATTTGTCCATCTGTTGAACAAAAATCTATTTGACTCATATTTCATAGTTTGGTGTGAGGAAAAGACATGCTGACAAGTAACTCAAGATGATAATTATTGTAATAGAGAGATCTGGAGAGTGTAGTACAGAGGAGGTAAACTTTAGTCCATCTAGGGTTCAAAGACTAGGCAGTGGTTAAGATTTGGCTCAGAGAAGAGAGAATGAGTAAGATTGCTTAGGTTGAAAAGTTAGGAAGGAATTTCAAAAAGACAATGCTCAAATGTTTTATAAGCTGCCAATTTACAGCATTTTTTGTTATGGCATCCCAAGGAACTAATACAGTAAGCAATCAGCTTTCTGCATTAGGAGTGATCCATGAATCCAGGACCCTTCTGTTTTGTAGCTTTGACATCCTCTAAGGATTCAAAACCATCCAGATTCACCTGGTAGAATGAGAAAGAATAAAACTGATTGCCTGTTGTAGGTTCACATGAGCCATGCCTGTAAGTAGGATCTACCCTTCTGCTCATACTATGTGTCTTAGTTATCTAGTGCTGCTATAACAGAAATGCCACAAGTGAATGGTTTTAACAAACAGGTTATTCTTGCACAGCCTAGTAGGCTAGAAGTCCATATTCAGGGTGTCAGCTCCAGGAGAAGGCTTACTCTTTCTGTTAGCTCTGGAGGAAGGTCCTTGTCATCAATCTTCCCCTGGACTAGGAGCTTCTTAGCACAGGGAGCCCAGGTCCAAAGGAAGCACTACTCTCCTGGTTTTTGTTTCTTGATAGTAGGAGGTCCCCCACATCTCTCTGCTTGTTTCTCTCTTTTATATCTCAAAAGAAATTGGCTTAAGACAATATCTAATCTTGTAGATTGAGTCCTGCTCCATTAACGTAACTGTCACTAATCCCATCTCATTAACATCATAGAGATAGGATTTACAACACGTAGGAAAATTACATCAGATGACAAAATGTTGGACAATCACATAATACTGGAAATCATGGCATAGGCAAGTTGACAAATATTTTTGGGAGACACAGTTCAACCCATGACATTATGTTAGTCACATTTCTATATCTAACTGAGTGAAAGAGTAGGAAACATAGTATAGTTGTTTCCAGGGAAAAATAGAAATGAACTTTGCCTAACAGCCAGCAGCTTCAGCAACAACAAATTTAAAAGACTTTAAAATTTGCCTAATGAAGGGTATTTTTTGAGGGGTAGAGAATAGGAGAAAAGAATACTTGATATAATAATATTTGCAAGTGAATGGAAATGGAAGGCAGAATTCAAAATAATTTTCTTAATTACAGCACAGTAGTTTATTGGGTAAGTTGTGCAACAATTAAATCATCAAGAAGTAGAAGTGCAGATAAGTAGAGTGATGCAAGTTATGTGTTTCTGATTAGTTCTAAGGCATAAATAATAATCTATCAACAAATTACAGGCTAATGAATTATTATTCATCTCTATGAAAATCTCATGATAAAGTTATATTTTATAACCAATTACTGAATAACTGTGATTATTTTGGAGCCCTGGTGGGCTGGCCAGTTGTTAAGACCTTGGCCGCTAACCAAAAGGTCAGCAGTTCAAATCCACCAGCCTCTCCTTAGAAACCCTATTGCACAGTTCTACTCTGTCTTATAAGGTTGATATGAGTCAGAATTGACTCACGGCAATGGGCTTTTTTTTGGTCATTATTTTATAGAGTAGAAATCTCAACCAGATTTTTCATGCCACCCAGTCTACACACACTTTATTATATTCATGGGCAAACTGAGAGCAATGCATGTGAAGTGACATTCCTAAGGACATATAGCTAGGCAGTGGCAGATGTAGGATTTAAACTCCTATGTCTTGAGCTCTGATCTTTTTCCTTCTAGCATGTTAGAAGTTGTAGAGAAGTAGTCTTTACAGAACCCAAAACTGCTGGAAGCAGAGGTGTTGTTCAGCAATATTTGCACACCGGCCCCACATTTTCTTGCAAGAATCAGCACAGTTGTGCAATGACACACCGTGACCAAAGGAACAGAATCGAGAACCCAAATGTAAATTCATCCACCTATGGTCACCTGATCTTTGACAAAGGCCCAAATCAATTAAATGGGGGAAAATATAATCTTTTTAACAAATGGTGGTAGCAAAACTGGATGTCCATTTGTAAAAAAGTGGAAACAAAACCCATACCTCACACTATACACAAAAACTAATTCAAAATGGATCAAAGACCTAAATATAAAAGTAAAAACTATAAAGATCATGGAAGAAAAAATAGGGTGAATGCTAGAGTCCCTAATATATGGCATAAATAGGATACAAACCATAACTAACAATACACAAACAGCAGAAGATAAGCTAGATAACTTAGATCTTCTAAAAATTAAACACTGACTCTCATCAAAAGACTTCACTAAAAGAGTAAAAGAGAACCTACAGACTGGGAAAAAACTTTGGCTATGAAAAATCCAATGAAGTTGTAGTTTCTCAAATCTACAGGAAAATCCAGTACTTCTACAACAAAAAGACAAATAATCCAAGTAAACAACGGGCAAAGGATATGAACAGATGCTTCACCAAAGAAGACATTCAGGCAGCTAACATACACATGAGAAAATGCTTGCGATCACTAGTCCTTAGAGAAATGCAAATCAAAACTACAATGAGATATCATCTTACCCTGACATTAGTGGCACTAATTAAAAAAAGAACAAAAACCAGAAAATAACAAATGTTGGAGAGGCTGTGGAGAGATTGGAACTCTTATGCACTGCTGGTGGGGACGCAAAATGGTACAACCATTTTTGAAAACGATATGGTACTTCCTTAAAAAGCTAGAACTAGAAATATACAATCCAGCAATCCCTCTCCTAGGAATATATCCTAGAGAAATAAGAGTTGTCACACGAATAGACATATGCACACTCATGTTCATTGCAGCATTATTTGCAATAGCCAAAAGATGGAAACAGCCTAAGTGCCCATGAACAGATGAATGAATAAACTATAGTACATACACACAATGGAATACTACGCAATAGTAAAGAACAATGGAGAATCTGTGAAACATCTCAACATGGATGAGTCTGGAGGGCATTATGCTGAGTGAAGTAAGTCAATCATAAAACAACAAATACTGTATGAGACCACTATTTTAAAAACTCATGAAAGATTTACACACAAAAAGAAACAATATTTGATGGTTACAACGGAGTCGAAGGGTGCGGAGGGAAAAACACTAACTAGACAATAGATAAGTGGTAACTTTGGAGAAGGGTAAGACAGTACACAATCCTGGGGAAGTCAGCACAACTTGACCAAGGCAAAGTCATAGAAGCTTCATAGACAGATCCAAACACCCTGAAGGCCCACGTTACTGGGCTGAGGGCTGGGGACCGTGGTCTCAGGGGACATTTAGTTCAATTAGCATAACATCGTTTATAAAGAAAATGTTCTACATTTGACTATGGTGAGCAGCTCTGGGGTCTTAAAAGCTTGAGAGCGGCAATCTAAGATAAATCTACTGGTCCCATCCTGTCTGGAGCAAAGGACAATGAAGAAAACCAAAGACACAAGAGAAAGATTATTCCAAAGGACTAATGGACCACAACTAACCACAGTCTCCACCAGACTGAGTCAGGAACAAATAGATTGTGCCCGGCCGCCACCACTGACTGCTCTGACAGGGGTCACAATAGAGGGTTCCGGACAGAGCTGCAGAAAAATGTAGAACAAAATTCAAACTCACAAAAAAAGACCAGACTTACTGGTCTGACAGACACTGGAAAAACCCCAAGATCCCCAGAAGCCCCTGGAAACCCCCAGAAACCCTTTTAACTCAGTACTGAAATCATTCCTAAAGTTCACTCTTTAGCCAAAGATCACACAGGCCAGCAAAATAAGCATTAACACACATAGTTCAACTGTGTACATGAGACTAAATGGGCACACCAGCCCAAAAGCAAAGATGGGAAGGCAGGAAGGGACAGAAAAACTGGAAGAATGGAAATGAGAAAACTGAGGTCGGAAGGGGAAGAGGGTAATACATCAGGGAGTTGGCAACCAATGTCACAAAACAATTTGCGTATTAATTGTTTAATGAGAAACTAATTTGCTCTGTGGACTTTCACCTAAAGCACAATTAAAAAAAAAAAAAAAAAAAAGAATCAGCCAGTTGGTGCTGATTTTGTTTCAAGAATCAGGGGTATCTGATATTTGTAAAATTTTCTTTACATAAAGCTGCTCAGATTGTGGAAGTTGTTCTAGCATGTATGGAAGGGCACAAATGCAGAAATATTGTGGATTTCCAGATCTAGTGAGACTCTCCCAAAGACAATCAATGTCTCTGACAGCTGCAGACCCGTTAAGGTTTCTGGGGACCCAGGCATAGCCATATGCTGGCACCCTCTCTTGTTCTGATGTAGCTAAGTCACTGATAAAATTTTAATTTTTTGACTAAATTGCAAACTTAAATCTAACATTGTTTGGGTGTGCATGAAATCTTTTGTTTTCATAATAATATTTTATTGTGTTTTTGGTGAAAGTTTGCACAGCAAATTAGGTTCCCATTTGACCTTTTCTGTACATATTGTTCAGTGACATTGGTTATATTAGTCACCATGTGTCAACGTTCTCATTATTTCTGTTTTGTTCGGTTTCCATTAATCTAGCTTCCCTCCTCCCCCTCCTCCCCCCCTTATCTTCTCATTTTTGCTTTAGGATAAATGTTGACTGTTTGGTCTCATATAGATGATTTTTTTTTTAAAGAGCACAGTACTCATGGGGGTATTGTTTATTTTATGAGCCAATCTGTTATTTAACTGAAAGGTGAACTCTAGGTGTGGTTTCAGTACAAAGTTTAAAGGGTATCTCAGGCGATAGTCTTGGGGAATCCTCTAGTCTCTAGTGGTCCAATAAGTCTGGCCTTTTTTAAAAGAATTTGAGTTTTTGTCTACATTTTTCTCCCATTTTATCCAGGGCCATCTACTGTGTCCCTGGTCAGAATGGTCAGTTGTGGTAGCCAGTCACTATTTACTTCTTTTGGTTTCGGAATAGATGAGGTCATGGTTCTTATAGACTATTAGCCCTGCAGATTAACTTCTTCTTTGAGTCTTTGGTTTCATTCTTTCTCTTTTGCTCCAGATGAATAGAGACCAATAGTTGTATCTTAGATGGCTGCTTGTAAGCTTTTAAGACCCTAGATGCTACTCACCAAACTAAGATGTAGAACATAAAGTTTATGAACTATGTTACGCCAATTGACTGAGGAGTACCAGGAGACCATTGTCCTAAGCCTTCAAATCCAGTAGACCAATCCGACGAGGTGTTTGGTTATGCCTGGGAAGTATCCATAACTATGCCCCCATGTGCTGTATTATACATATAAAACACAAACAAATATGCAAGCCTACAGGTATGCCTATATGTGTACCTGTATATACACACATATACCTTCACATATACAAATATGGGTACATATCTACCTATGTAACCACACACATATTTTTTGGTTGTTATTGCTCTTGTTGCAGAATTACATATATGATAGCATTTACCAAAAACTTCCCTTACTCTTGTGTACTTCTTAGTGTCATCGTTAACCTTGGTCAAATTGTGCTGACTTCATCCACGTTGGGTACTGCCTTCCTTATCACCCAAAATAACAGGTGTCTAATGTCTAGAGAGTGATTCCTCTCCGTCCCCATCACATCCCTGGTATCCACCAACGAACACTGTTTCCTATGTATATACCTATTCTTGTCTTCTTATAAAAGTGCTATCATACAATATTTGCCCTTTCGTGACTGACTTATTTCACTCAGCATAATGTCCTCCATATTCATCCATGTTATAATATATTTTGAGAATTCATTTTTATTCTTTATAGCCGCATAGTATTCATTGTATGTATGTACCACATTTTGTTCATCCATTCATCCGTCGATGGGCACTTAGGTTATTTCCATCTGTTTACTATTGTGAATAATGCTGCAGTGAACATGGGTGTGTACGAGTCTATTCATGTCACTGCTATTAGATCTATAGGGTATATACCCAGGAGAGAATTGCTGGGTCATAAGATATTTGTTTCTAGCTTTTTGAGGAAGCACCTTCCTGTTTTCCACAGTGGTTTACCATTTTACAATCCCACCAGCAGTGGATAAGGGTTTCAATCTCCCTACAACATTGCCAGCATTCATTGGTTTTTGTTGTGCATGGAATCTTTATCATGATATATAGCTCGTTACAAATAAGGTGCAATCATAACATAAATGGCTTTTTTAAAACAATTTTTTAAATTGCGGTAAATATATAAATAACAAAACCTTTGCCATTTCAACAATCTTCACATGGAGTTCATTGACGTTAAATATGTTCATCATGTTGTTCAACCATCGCTATTAATCATTCTTAAAATTTTCATCACTCTTAACTGAAGCTTAGTGTCCCCTATGTTTTGTGTCTTCCTTTCCCCCTCCCTCCCACCGGCCATTGGTAACCACTAACAAACTTTAGTCTCTACACACTTGCCTACTCTAGGTATTTTTTATGTAAATAGGATCACACAATATTTGTCCTCTTGTGACTGACTTATTTCACTCAGCATAAGATTTCCAAGGTTCATCTGTGTTATAGCACATGTTAGAACTTCATTTCTCTTTATGGCTAAGTAGTATTCCATTGCATGTATGTACTACGTTTTGTTTATCCATTCAACTCTTAGTGGATATTTAACCTGTTTCCACCTTTTGACTATTATGAATAGTGTTACAATCAACACGGGTGTACAAGTATCTGCGTTTCTGATTTTGCTTCTTTTGTTTGCTGGATCGTATGGTAATTCTGTTTAAATTTCTTTAAAAAAAATGCTAGAGTATTTTCCACAGCCGCTGTAACATTTTTATAATTCCACCAGTGATCAATTAGGGTTTCAATTTCTCTACAACCTCATCAACACCTGTTGTTTTCTTTTCTTTTTTTTTTTTTGAATGATAGTAACTCTAGTGGGTGTGAAGTGATTTCTCATTGTGGTTTAGACATGCATTTTTCTAATAACTAATGATGCTGAACATCTTTTCGTGTGCTTTTTAGCCATTTGAGTTTCTTCTTTGGTGAAATGTCTATTCAAGTCATTTGCCCATTTTTTATTAAGTTATCTGCCTTTTTGTTATTAAGTAGTAAGAATACTTTTTTATATTCTAGATATTAAACCCTTACGGGATACACGACTTCCAATAATTTTCTCCCCATTTTTAGGTTGTCTCTTGTCTTTCTGGGTAAAGTCCACTGATGAACAAACATTATTTTATTTTATTTTCATGAGGTTGCATTTATCTATTTTGTCTTTTGTTGCTTTCACTTTTGGTGTCATGCCTAAAAATTAGGTCCCAAAGCATTACTCCTACATTTTCGCCTTGAGTTTTATTTGTTTTACCTCTTACATTTAGGTCTTTAATCCATTTTTAATTAATTTTTGTATATGCTGTGAGGTATGCATCCAGGTTCATTGTTTTGCTTGTAGATATCCAGTTTTCCCAGCACCATTTACTAAAGAGACTGTTCCTTCTGCATTGGATGGGCTTAGCATTCTTGTCAAAATTGATTGACTATAGATGTGCGGATTTATTTCTGGATTTTCAATTCTATTCCATTGGTATATATGTATATCGTTATACCCGTACCAGACTGTTTTGATTACTGTAACTCTATAACATGTTTTGAGGTTGGGAATTGAAGATCCTCCTACTCTGTTCTTCTTTTTCAAGAATGCTTTGGCTATTTTGGGCCCGTTTTGTTTCTATATAAATTTGAGGATTGGCTTTTCCATTTCTGCAAAGAAGGCTGTAAGATTTTTGATGGTTACTGTGCTGAGTCTACAGATTGCTTTAAGTAGTACTGATAGCTTAACAATATAAAGTCTTCTGATCCATGAACGTGGAATATTTTTCCATTTATTTAGGTCTTCTTTAGTTCCCTTCAGTACTGATTAATAGTTTTCAGTGTACAAGGCTTTCACCTCTCTGGTTATTACTAGATACTTTATTCTTTTAGCTGCTATTGTAAATGGAATTGTTTTCTTAATTCACTTTCCTGCTTACTCATTGCTGATGTAGTAAAACCTGACTGATTTTTGTGTATTGACCTTGTACCTGCCACCTTGTTAAATTCACTTATTCTAGTAATGAATAGCTCTAGTAGCTTTCTTGTGGATTCTTTTTGAGCTTATGTATATCGGATTATGTCATCAATGAAGAAGAATAGCTTTACTTCTTCTCTCCCAATTTGAATATCCTTTATTTCTTTTTCTTACCTAATTGCTCTGCCTTGGCTGTTTATTTTTCCTAAGTATTTTCTCTGTAGTAAATGCACACAGAGAAGTGGTATGGCAGACACTGTTAGCTGTCAACCAAATCTTTTTCCCCTCAACAGATTCTCTTGTTTGCTCAGGGAGAGTTAAAAAAAATGATTTTGGGGGTACATTCTTACCTAAAGGTGTACATGTGAAAAAGATCTGTCCTTTTTGATGAGTGGGAGGTCTACTGAATAGTCTTTTGGGAAAGCAGCTGTTTACCTGATAGAGAGTATTAGGCTCTCCCTGGACTATGGATGTAATACCTGTTGTACGTGCATCAGTCTTGCAAACATGAGGACACAAACTGCATGTTGAGTATGGTAGACTGATTTTTTACTTATAATTTCACTGTGTTTACATATCTTCTTGTTACGTAATGAATTAAACCCCTACTTGACACAGCCATAGTAGACAGATCTTTGTTGTACGTTGCAGTCATCAATGGAAAAATGTACATATGTGATATTTGCCTATTGCCTTGTGAGAAAAAAAAATTCTTTCAATGATTCAAGCTGTTTAAGGGAATGTGGATTTTTTTCTGGACAATAGTGCTTTACTTTTTAAAGAAATTTTTGATTTTAGGGTAGTTTTAGATTTACAGAAAATTGTGAACATAGTAACAAGAACCTCCATATATTGATACATTATTAATCACTAAAATCCTTGCTTTTTCAGATTTTCTTTTCTTATTTTTTTAACATAATATCCTTTTTTCTGTTCGAAGATTTTATCCAGGATACTACATTACCTTTAGTATCCAAATCTCCTTAAGCCCTTCTTGACAGCAACAATTTTTCACATTTGCAGATTTTCTCGTTCTTGAAGAGTGCTGGTCAGGTGTTTTGCAGAATACCTCTCAATGATGATTTTTCTGATATTTTTCTCATGATTAGACTGTGGTTTTGGGTTTTAGGGAGTAAGATCACGGAGGTAAAGTGCCATATTAGCAATGTGATTTATGACTGTTGATGCTGACCTTGATCACATGACTAAAGTAGGTTTCTCCACAGTGAATTTACTCCTTTCCCATTTTTTTCAGGCTTTACTCTTTGGAAGGAAATCATTATGCACAGCCCATGCTTAAAGTGAGTGAAGTTGTGCTTCATCTCACTGAGGTTGAAATAGTTACATATTCTTCAGCCTTGAATATTTTTCATTTCCTTCCATTTAAAAAAACATATTTTTAATCATTCATTTATATTGGTATGGGCTCATGGATATTATTTTACACTTTGGGTTATAATTCAGACTACTTTATTTACTTTTTGCTCAAGTTGCCCCAGTTTTGGCCATTGGGAACTTTATCAATGGGCTCCAGTATTCCTTTCACGTATTCCCATCATTGTGAGTATTTTTTTGGTTTGTTTTGTTTTCCACACTTCTTACTTTCTGGTACTGCAAGACGCTCCAGGTCCTTCTTGTTTATTTCCTGCCCCAGCTTGACAATCAGTGATTTAGCCAAGGACTCTGGTTTATTATATTGAATAATGGTATTAGAAATCAAGATCTGGCATTCGGTGTGCAGGTTGCTACTGATGGGTCATTGTTTTTAGGACTTCTCAGCTGACAGGGCAAAAAAAAAAAAAAAGCGTGGGTATATCCCATTGCTGTCGAGTCAATTCCAGCTCTTAGTGACCCTATAGAACAGAGTAGAACTGCCCCATAGGGTTTCCAAGGAGCAGCTGGTAGATTCAAACCATTTTGAGGCTAGGTATTGTTTCAAAACAAGTCTCAAAGAGTCACAACAAGTCTGGACTTAGGACTTCCACTCAAGGGTTACAAAGAGGAATCTCACTCTTGAGAGAAAGATGGAGGAGTTTATCTGCCTAAGGTTTTCCCATCGCCTGTTTCCCCTAGGGCATTGTTCACTTCAAGTTTCTATTACAGAACCTGTCAGCAGATGCTCAGGATTCAAACGCCTCCTCTCAAACTGAAGTGTTTTCTCAAGACCCTGGAGTGTAAGTGTGATTCTGCAAAGGTTAGACACTGACCAAAAGAGAAAAGGGGGAGATAGCTGAGGGAATATGAGATACCACACAAGTTTATATCTTAATACATTACTTCAAGGCCAAAAGGTACACGAAGCATACTTCAGAGATTAAAAAGATAATTTTATGTCAAAGTCCTTGGAAATAGCTATTCTCATTTACCACTGTCTTCATTCCACCTAACCAGAAATGTTCTATTTGTGTATTTTTCCCAGCCCTGGTTGAACAGTGGTTAAGAGCTTGGCTGCTAACCCAAAGGTTAGCACTTGGAGTTCACCAGCCACTCCTTAGAAATCCTATGGGGCAGTTCTACTCTGTCCTATAGGGTCACTGAGTCGGAATCGACTCGATGATAACGGGTTTGGTCTTTGGTTTGGTATTAAAGCTATTGACTCTAATTTTGCTCTTGTCTATATAGTGTCTTGTCCCTACAACCATGGACATACCTAAAACAAGAATATCTTCAAATAAACCTGCTACCCCTTATTATTTTCCTTTGCAAACGAGTACAAGATAATTTTACTTTTTTCCTTAGATAAAAACTTTTTCTAAATGACTTTTAGCACAAATAGAGAGAAATTTATCTTATTAAATAGTTAATAGTTAAAAACAAAAATTTTAACTGTCACTGCATATCCCTTCCAAAAGTATGTATATTATTTTAGAAGAACTGTAAAATGACTTTTTCCAGTTTTATATGATATTGTAACACTGTTTTCCATTAATTATAGGAGTAGAAATGGGTCATGGGTAAAAAAATAATAATAATTAAAAAAAAGAAAAACACACTATAGCAGTAAGCTTAAAAAATATAGATGCCAGTGAAGTGAAATGGTGAGGTAGAAATGGACTGTGGATATGTTCAACTAATATGTGACCTAACTGACGGTGAGGCTTTTTTTGTTTTTTTTTCCTTAAAGTTCTGGGACTTTCCTTGTGTTAAACCTGGGCACATAAATATCATTTAGTGTGGACTAAAAGTCTAAATAATTTCAATAATTCCAAATGGTTCCTGCATGCTTCACAAAATTAGTATTCTTGCTAGATATTATATCACAAAGGACCATCAGGGAAGCCATGTACTAGTGTAACCTTTGCAGGAAAATTGTTTGCAAGTTTAGCTCAATCAACAGAAATATATTTCTATTGTCTCTTTTCAAAAATCATTATTTTGTGCAGCCTTGTACTTTGTTTAAAAATTGTATAGAGCTTAAACAAGATACTGTGCCATTCATACAAAACAAAACAGAAAAAAATTGAATAATTCTAGCTAAAAATGTATAAAACTTTTACTGTTTTCAAAGTACTGTCAGTTGAAGGGCGTTACTTGTGTCTCGCCAAGCCCCAAGCACCCTGTGAGTTTAGTAGGGAAGTAATATAATCTGGTTTTCTTGATGAAGACACTCGGACTTAAAGGTATTCAGGGAATAACTGATTAATGGTAATAATGAGACTGTAATCTTGGTCTTAAGATAGTCATTCCAACATTTTATATAACATTACATTTTTTGGTTCCATGTAATAATAATATGACTTAAAATTACTACTATCATTTTATTCTACTATCATTTAAATTACATGAATTATTATAAGTTATTTTTAAATTCTGTCCTCTTAAAAGACAACTAAAACTTTTTTTTTACTGTGGCTAGAACCAAGGATCATTAGAAAAAAAATGATTTTTCTCCTAAGCTGAAATCAAATGGAAAAAGCAGTCTACTCACTTTTATCATTGGTTTTGGAGTCATTTCTACCAACATTATTAATTTATCTCTAGATACCTTATGTGATATTTTCTAAATTCGTATTTCAGGTAAGCATTATAATTTATCAGAGCAACCTGAATTAACACATTGAATTAATACATTGTGTTTATTTTGTGAAATTCAGAGATGTTAGTTAAAAATTTAAAAAAATATTATTAATATTTTTCCTACTATTAATATTATTTTTTCAAAGTGTTTTAGATGTACCAGTTGTAGTGATATTCAGTGATCAAAAACTATTCACAAATATAAAAATATTAGGCATAAGAGCAATGTCTGAAAATACAAACCTATTAATAAAATAATAAATACAGCCTCAGGAAAGTACTGCCCCTCACATGTATCTCCCAATCTAAAGCTGTTTTTATTTTTCTTTTCTTACTATGAGGTAATGGCATGTTTCGGTAAAACTTTGTAAAATATGAAAAAAAAAAAAAACCACAAAGAAACATTTCATCCTTTAAAATCGTAAATTAAAGAAAGCACTTCTGCTTTTTCTGCTCAAAAATTAACCCCCCTAAAAAACAAGAGGAGTAAGAAACCTTTCCACTCAGAGCAGAGTCTGTGTTTCTTGGATACATTATAGGAAGAGAAGCTTAAAACAGTTAAGGATAAATCAGATTTCAGGGAGAAATAGACCTCGGTGGAGGCCCTGGGCGGTGCTGAATGTTAAGTGCTCAGCTGCTAATGGAAAGGTTACAGGTTTGTGTCCACTAGGAGGCATGTTAGAAGAAAGGCCTGGTGATCTACTTCTGAAAGATCAGCCACCGAAAACCCTCTGGAGCACAGCTCTTCTCTGACCCACATGGGGTGGCCGTGAGTCAGAGTTGACTGCACAGCAACTGTTTGTTGTGAGTGAGTGTGTGTGGCTACAAATGGCAGAGACAGCCAGCATACGCTGGTTCTCCAGATCAAGTGGTGCACCCTGAGGCGCAGTCTTTCCTCGTAACAATCCAGTGGGTTGAATGGGCTGGCAGGGACGTTTCCTTGGACTTAGTCTGCCATTCACTCTATAAACTCTGGAATGTGTCCCTGTTTTCAAGAATGGGCAGGAGGAGACTCCATATTGTGAATGAACCAGCAGTGCTATTCTTCAGCCTGGGGAAGAGCAAAGGTTAACACATGTCATACAGGAAAATCTGCGGGAAAATAAGAATTCTCTACCCAAAGACACAGCCCTTCCCTCTTTCCTCACCTATGCCTTTTTTTTTTTTTTTGTAAATAACTCATTCAAGAAGGACTGGAAAAGAAAACAAACACGAGCTAGCCGAATCACCGCAAAGACAGTGCCACACGAAAAGAGGAAAGACGTAAGAAAAAACACGACGGCAAAGACCACGCACCGGGCAGCTCTTGCCACGGAGCAAATAATCATCAGGCCCAGATGTAAAACTTAATAAAGCATTTACCTTCATAAAACAAGAGAAAGACGAGCGGTGCGAATGCTTAGTTAAGGAAGACATGGTGAGAAAAAGAAACTGAGACATCCCTGGAAGAGCTCGGGAGAAGTTTGAAAGAGAAAAATATAATTGTAACGAAGGTCATGTTGAAAGTTACACAAACAGATGAAAAACAACAACACTGCTGAAAATACAGAGAATGATGAAGAGGAAAGGACTGAGAAGCCTGAGTAAAACAAATTAAAAATAAACACATGATTTGTAAATATTGTAAAAGATTACAAATAGAGAAAATAGACCAAGGATACTCATCATGCCCATGTTTGGTGCTCACTGAGTAAAGCATTAATGTAACAGCAAAAAGAAATATATAAAATTGTGATTTAAAGATTATCCTCAGAAATACAAGAATATTTCATGTAATACATTGAAAAGGTACAATGTCCCCTGTAAGAACAATGCTAAAATAATCTAGCAAAGGTGGTGCACATCAAAGTTAAAGAAAAATCATTTGGGCATCAAGGCCAAATGAACATCTACCCCTATGGGGAAAAATACCAGCAGCAGCCCTCAATGTTCCAAGGGCAATGGTGCTTACGACAACATCGAGAAGAACGTCACTCAGTAATTTTACAGCCAATCTAACAGTCATTCAATTAAAAAGATCAACCCGAAAATATTGAAAGCACTCAGGGAATATAGTTGCTAGACATCCTTCTTGTAGAAAGTACTAGGAGGAAAACTATGCTAACAAACAAGTAATTGGAAAAAAAAATAATCTGGGGGGGCATTAAAATATTTAACTGTAGGTTAAGATTAATGCAAATAGGCATTCATGTTATAGTGTACAATGCAAATGTTATGAATACTTAAAAAGGTGCAAGTAACAAAAGCTGAGAGAGAAAAAATACAAGTTACAGTCATATTTATTTATCTTAAAAAGGAAAATAATGAAAAGTCTACACAATGGAGAGAGTGGAGGGTAGGGAAAAATGACAGAGAAGTATTCGAATGCCCTCATTACTCAAAAAAGTGATAGAAGATAAAGAGTTAAGTAGACTTATACAAAAATATTATTATAGAAACAATTATTTTAATGAAAGTAAATGTTCAGCAATTAGAACATGTAACAGACCATAAAATAAAACTAATACAAAAACAAAACTCACAGGAAAACAGATTATAAAGTGAACATTTTTTTAAAAAACAACGAAAGCTTAAAAAAGTCTTATAAAATTTACACCAATCGTTAAGTGTCTAATCTGTAAAAATAAACTGCCTAGATAGAACTATTAGATGTGAAAATTGTCAGGTTATATTCCAAAGCAAAATTCGTCCATTAACTTGATAAAATAGATATATCTAAAAAGTGATCTATGATTGCTGAAAAAATGCATACTTGGCAAAATAAAAACAAAGGAGAAATCAGTTTCAGTACCGTGAAAGTCTGAGTTCAAAGCTAAATATAAAACATTAAAATGGTTGCTTAGCTTTACGTTCAGATAATAGCTATCTTAAAGAAGAAATAAAGCATCTATAGGGGGCAAAATGTGAACGATTTAATATTCAGATTATAGTTATTGTAGTATAAAAAAAGCATCTTACATTAAGGAACACCACAAGAGTGTTAAATGTTCATGAGGTCTAATACATTTGCATGCTTGATATTAAACATTTATAAACCACTTTATATCTGCAAAAGGCTGCACTAGTAACTAGATTAGCACACACATAGAGTCTCTTTTTATTAAAGTAACTAAAGGAGGAAATTTTTGTTTGAATAAATAGCAGAATTCATGACTAAACTTACATTTTAGATTTTATACTTATATTACCTGATAGAGACTCTGTATACAGACACTGTGAAATTCCATATGCCATTTCTGAAACTTGCTTTAACATTAGAAGGAGGAAATGAGACGTAGTTCAGTCTCACCTAAATTATCTCAGGATTTAGAGCTCTAAAGCACTTGTCTAAAGCTTTCTAGATTTGAACAGGTTTGATAATAGATATGCTGTTTTCTAGTAGGGGAACTAAAATTCTCCCATGCCAGGAATGACATAAAGAAAAGTCGTCCGTTTGTTGAAAAAGCCCGCAGACAGCCTTACTATTGTGAGAGTAACTGCTGAGTTTCTTACTTTTCAAGAATTAACTTTAAAAAATATATATTTTCTTAGTTTGTCTTCATAACACATTTCAAAGAAGTTGAAATAGGCTTTATTTGCCTCTTTGAACTTGGGAAAAAGGAAAATGTTCCTAATTTAAGTGCCTAGCCTGATTTCCTACAGAACATCAGCGAAAACATCAATCTAGAACCCAAGATTCCTGAATTTAAGCTAAGTGCTTTTCCAAATGGAGTGCTTTTCCAAATAACTTTTTTTTGTTTTCTTCTTTTGGGAGAAAAATAGGAGAACTGAATTAAGGAAAAGGAAGACCATAACAGGGTAAGTCTTTCTCAGGCTCTGAGAAAGTTTTGGGCAGATTGGAGATGCGCATTTCTGCAGAAGGTTCAGCACATACGGAGACATTTGCATGCAAAAGCTTGGGGCAGTGAAGGGCTTTCCTACATGCCTTAGAGCATTCGAAAAACACGAGTCGGCCAAAGATAGAAGAGAGCGCTCAGAAAGGAGAGCAGAGATTGTTGAGCGATGGTAAGAATCACAGCCTCCTCCCTTTCTTGTAGGACTCTGAAATGGCTCACTATCTTAAAAAATATATGCGTGTTTGCATTTTAAAATAATATAGAAGATAATTTTACAAAGAACAAAAGGCTTCATATACCCTCTTTCTTCCTAATCTAATCTATTTCTCTTTTTCCCACTCATAAAACCATTGACCCTGGATTTCCCTCCTTTCGTTCCGTTTTTCTACTTTTATGTTCTATGATTATTCTTAGCTCATATAGAATATTGAGACATGGGGATTACACAGTGGTATAAACGGACAGTATTTATAAGGTTATTTCAGAGAATATAGATATGGTGTTGGAGGGAAGATTTTTCAAAGCTGAAAACATTCTGCATTTTGCATATTTAAGTAAAAGTAAAATGTCTGCTTCAGTGAACACAAGTGCTAAATCTGTAGTTAGTATCATTTGCACATGGACAGAGAAGCAGAATGCTGATCCTAACAAAGTAACAGCATCTCTTACATTCACTATATTTCATGAATAATTAATTTTCACAAGTGCTCTCGTTTAAATATGCTCTGTACATGTTTCTTTGTCCCAGTACTCACCTAATGCTCTACCATCAGACTCTTTCCTCTTTGTGTTATGATCTCTCTTAATATCAACCCATCATTCAAAGAACATTAATGATCATATCTATTTAGTTGATTTGCATTTTTTGCTCAGGGGTTTCTAGAATCTGCAGTTGTCCAACAGATAACATGGATTCTTACAATACCTAAAAAAGCTCCATTTCTCTCCCCTGGATCTGATGCTCAGTATTCTCTGCCTGTCTCAGTTATGGATGCCATCTTCATCGTCCCGTTGATCAGGACACCAGGACCATCCAGCACCCTTTCTCCCTCATTCCCATAACTTACGTTACTGAGTTTTTCTAGTTCAATGACAATAGTTGTTGTTAGCTGCCTTTGAGTCAGCTCGGACTCATTGTGACCTCACGGAGAACAAAATGAAATGTCGCCTGGTCCTGCCTATCCTCACCATCGCCAGCATGTTCAGGTCCATCCTTGCAGCTCTTGTGCCAATCCATCTCACCCAGGGTCTCCCTCACCCTCGCTGGCCCCCTACATCACCAAACATGATGTCCTCCTCTAGTGACTGATCCCTGCTCATGATGTGCACAAAGCAATGGAGTCCAATGATGTTCAGTTGTGATCCATAAGTTTTTCACCTGCTAATTTTTGGAACTAGATTGCCAGGTCTTTCTTCCTAGTCTGTCTTAGTCTGGAAGCTCTGCTGAAACCTGTCCACCATGGGTGACCCTGCTG
Organism: Trichechus manatus latirostris; assembly: GCF_000243295.1. NCBI lineage: Eukaryota > Metazoa > Chordata > Mammalia > Sirenia > Trichechidae > Trichechus > Trichechus manatus. Next base: position 2,826,844 of record NW_004444170.1, on the reverse strand, counting down.
GTATTTGAAATACTGGTAGCATAGCTTCCAGCATCACAGCAACACACAAGCCACCACAGTATGACAAACTGACAGGTGGTAGATGATAATAATTAAAGGGCTTAAAATAGAAATGATTATGATGAACTGGACAAGTGTTAGTGGGGTGGGAACAGCACAAGTGAGCTAGGAAGTGGTGACTGGCATACCACCACGGCGATCAGGGTGAGCACACACCTGATCATTCCCAGGAGGAAGCGAGAGTTCTGTGGTGACTTATCTACATCCAACCCCGGGAAGATTAAAAAACATTAGCGGCCCATCTACCCGTGTTAATAATAATATTGTGTATCGGCAAGTCATTTCATGTTTATAGTTTACAAAATTTACAATATACTCTAATGTTATTGTGACTTGAGCTTTGCACAAAACACTTTTATGTATCGTGGTGTTGGATCCTCACCACCATCCCATTAAGTAGGCTGAGCAACTGTGCTAATTAAATAGAAGTGACTAAAATGACTTGCTCAGAAGCTCTCAGTATGACTGAAAATTAAAACTCGAATTTGCTGACTGCCAGAGGCACTATAAGGAACGAAATTAAGACACAGAGTCATTACACTTTGGGAGTATCTTTACAATTTGACTGAAAATTTGGAAATTCAATTTTCAGCATGAGATTCAGAGATTACATATGTTGATGATATGGGACAGACTCTCGATGAGCTCTGGGAAATTAAAGTAAGGCAAAGATCTCTTGAGGAAGGATTGATTAAGAGAAATTCTTGGAAGAGTTTAGTTTGAAATATAGTTACCTCTTAATTATTCATTCTTGCCTTTGACAAATATTTATTAAAACCCTGCTACGCTCAGAGCCCTGGGCTAAGTGCTACCTGTGCTACCGGAGCGAAGCAGGAATGGGGATAATCTAAACTGGCACCGAATCAAAAAATCAATTAGAACTAAAAAGTAAATCTATGAATTTAAGATGCACTGGATACATTACGTCACACCTGAGAGCAAATCCTACTTCACAGGATTGAATTCATGATCAGTGAAACTTCCTGGTGGTCACATCTATCCTGTCACCCCCTCAACTGGGGTAGTGAAGGTCTCACCTGTGTGAGGTCACCTCTCAAGTCTGTCTTGTAGGAAGAAACAATGCCCTGAGATAAAAGAGATACTGAGAACTGGATTCAGGTTTTCACACAAAACAAGCAGTGGGAGCAAACCAAATCATCAAGTATAATACAATGAAAGGAGTCCCACGCACCTCAGACTTTTCTCACCTCCCTCCTGCTGGCTCACCCAAGCTTCACAGCCCTACTCAAGTTTTACCCCAGCCATGGGGAACTTCCCAGTAATTAGGCCCATATGATGTCTCCATCTCAGGCTTTCTCTAATTCTTACCGAGCTACAAATATTGCTGTTCAAAGGTGATTTTTAGCTAATAATGCTTGGAAACAACACAGCATTGATTCATTCATTGATTACAATAATGGTATTTTTTTGGTAAGATTTTATAAAATTCCACAATCTTACATAAAATAACTGTGCTTATTTGACATTTGACGTATCCTCAATGGAAAGCAGGAAGCTCTCTTGTATTTCCTGTACTTCCATAGTAACTGATGCATGAAGAAGGAATAATGTTACAGGCCAGGTACTAAGAATTTGGCATAGATCACATGTACAATATCTGCGTTGTTGTCAGGCACCACTGAGCCGGGTCTGGCTGATAGCGACCCTGTGTAAAACAGAACGAAACATCACCCGGTCCTGTGCCATCCTGCACCACGCGTATCTATAAAACCGTATCTGTAAAATAGGCATAGTGAACTGATGAGGATTAGAGAAGATAAATAATCTGAACAATATCTCCCATATATTAAGTAATAAAACTGGGATTCAGGCTGTATTTATCTAATGTATTGAACTTATTTTATTACATATTTGTTGGGGTTATATAATAACAGTTATGAACTGTACATCATATTTATAAATGTTAATAATTTTGGGATGTCTCCTGTATTCATCTGTTTCATTTATATTTTAATCATCCAATAGGTTATTAAGTTTAAATGAATCCTACCATGAAAATAAAAGCCTTATTTGAAAAACTGTGTTTCTGATACTTTTGAATCTACTGACCTCTCTCCCATTTTATAAACAATGAAAGATTCATCTTTCAATAAAAACCAGTTAAGTAAAATGTCTCGTTAAATATAATGATAACTTTATGGAGTAGGAGACAAGAGCTCAAGGAAAGGAAATTAGACTTAAAATGTAATAATAGTAATAACCTTTCCAGAATATCTGAGAAAGTAGAGTGCCTTATAAATTATACTCATAACTGCTCTGTTCTATTAGCATATAGAGCACGAAAATGTCTGATTAATCATGTCGCAGACTGCTATTTCTGTTGTTGATGATTTGTTCCAGTCAACATATCAATTTCAAATTTAGATACAGCTAAGTTACTGTTGGGGGCCCTGGTGGCACAGTGGTTAAGAGTTCGGCTGCTAACTAAAAAGTCTGCAGTTCAAATCCACCAGCTGCTCCTT
>NW_004444170.1:2821042-2824019 GCF_000243295.1 Trichechus manatus latirostris | reverse complement strand
TTTCGGAAGCAGATCACCAGGCCTGTCTTCCGAGACACCTCTGGGTGGGTTCAAACTGCCAATCTTTTGGCTGGTAGTCAAACGCTTACCATTTGTGACACCCAGGACTCACTTTACACATCTTACATTTATATTTTTCTTTACTGTTTAGTTTTTTTTATGTTTTGTTTAAATTCTGTTTATTTTTTGCTTTGGTATCTAATTTTATCCTTATCCAATTACAGACTCAATTCTTATTTCTCTCATTGGCCCCATAGAATAAGCATTTTTAAAAAATTGATCTATAATATTTGTTTTATTACCAGTAGATCAATTTACAAATAAGCTGTCTAGATAATCACATGCAACTAATTTATAGGTAAAGTGAGCCCATATAGTCTACAAGTATATTCATCATTTTGCATTTACAATGATAGAGAACTGAATATGCACAATAAATAGCACATATCACCACGGTACAACATAAAAAATAAAAGAACAACTTTACTTTCAAATGTGACCATTAACGCAAGCTGTAAATGAAACTCATGTGCCTCAGTTTGGGTAGATAGTGTAAGAGAATGACTGTAGTAAAAGTTTGCATTAATAGAACAATTCTAGATATATGGTACATATTTATAGTTTCTTTTTCTTAATCTCATTGGATCTTTATGACTGTCTCATACAGTAAAAGGGAAATAGTTGGTATATCATTTTTTTAGTAAGAAGCTGAGATATTGAGTGTGAAAATGCCGTCCAGATAATCACGTGACTAATTTAAAGCTACCGTGAGCCTAGAATGGAATGTCCTGGCTCTTAGTTCTAGGCCCTTTGGTGAATCATTTACTCCTCTAACTTTTTCTCTAATGGAATTTTTTTTTTCTTTTTTTAGAGTATTAGAAAATCATGTAAATGTGTTTATCCTCTCTGGCCTAAATTTCAACATCTGTGAAATGGAGATAACAATGACTTCTCAATTACAGGCTATTGTGAGGATTAATGAGGTGACATGGATAAAATATATAGATGAAGACCTCACATTCAGCACTTGGTGAATGTACGATACTTGTAGTTACTGAAGTAACTCTGCAAGCGTGAAATAAAATTACTGGTGCGGGTGTTCTTATTGTATAATAAGTGGTACATATTTTCTCCTAATTCACTTTCTGAAGAAGGATTTTGATTTTGAATAAGGTTGTTTTTCAAGTGAAAAATTTGTTTATACTTTTAGGGGGGACTTGTCTTTGCCATTTTGAGGAGGGTATAGGGATAATTCATGACCTCACTAAACTTACACAAAACTCTGGGAAGTAAGAAGGTTTAGTTTCATATAAAAAAATGAAAAACAAAACAAACAAACAAAATGCTGAAATGCAGAGAAATAACTCCTAGTAAAAGGACGAACAGAAAATGACACTGTGTTCTTTTCAGTACTCGAAGCGGATACGAGAGTCAGGCTTACACTGCTTTGCTGTGAGCGAATGCAGTTGTGTCAAGCGATTGTATGTTAAATTGGAGATATTGAGAGTGTGAATGACCGAATGGAAATCTGGATGAGAAGCACTTCCTTGCACCTGTGAGCCTATGGGTTCATTACTTCATTGGTTTGTGGCTGGATAGTATCGCTAAATCTTGACTTGTAATTTACCCTGATCTGTTTGATTACAAAATTACGTAAACTATCAACTCAGCCAGCATAAACAGATGTGAATTACTTACCAAGAGAAATGCTGCAGAGGCAAAGACATTGAAAGATTCACCAGGACTTATAGTAACAATATGTTCTGCCATCAGAGACTGAAAAAGGGAAAAATAAAGAGGAGAGCACGCAGAACAAAGAGGAGGCGCAGAGAAACCTTAATGGTGACAATGGTCACAGATGTAGAGAGTGTAATAGACACTGTGTCCTAAGTACCAACGAGCCACATAAGGAGAGTGGAGACGGTCAGAGGAGGAGCAGAGAAACCTTAATGCTGTCAGCGATCACAGATGTAGAGAGTGTAATAGACACTGTGTCCTCAGTACCAATGAGCCACATCGAGCAGAGTGAAGACGGTCAGAGAAAGAGCGCCAACGGCCAGCAGTGAGCGCTCAGCCATGCGGTTTTTTGGATTGACTCCGGGTACAACTTGTCCCCTGAGTAATCTGCCTATCCTGGGCACTCCTCAACCCTTAAACATTGGAAGCAAAGAAGAAGCGTGTGTAGTTGGAAAATATGCCCTTGGTGATAGAAATGATGCTGGAGATCACATGATAGGATTTTGCAAGACAAATGACTTATTCATTGCAGATACCTTTTCTCCACAACATAAATGGTGACTGAATGTGTGGATCTCGTGTGTCTCCCTGTCTCTCTGTTTCTCTCTTTTATATCTAAAAAGAGATTGATTTAAGACACAACCTAATCTTACAGATTGAATCCTGCTTCATTAACATCATAGAGGTAGGATTTACAACACACAGGAAAATCACATCAGATGACAAAATGGTGGACAATCACACACTAGAAGGAATCATGGCCTAGCCACGGTGACACACATTTTGGGGAGGGGGCACAATGCAATCCATAACGAGCCTTAATGTTTATCACTTTTGTTAGCTCAGGCTTCCGCTAACAAAAAATTTTCCTTGTAGGCAACTGCTGGTTCTTAGTAAGTTGTATTCAAATGAGCTTTGAGGCATTGGATTATTATTATTTTTTTTTTTTGGTAGCCATATTAACATATGACCACCGCTCATTCACCTTGTTTGAACATGACAAGACACTGGTAAAATTTCTCACATATCATGTATTTTGCTTTGGTGAAAGAAAAATAATGACAGTGACTCTTTATCCCAAGACAGTCTTCCTCTGATGCCAAGAAGATAGGAAGGAAAGAGGACTGGGAGATTCCTGAACAGACTGAATATTTACCTAGAAGGAAAATTAAACTGAACCAAAAAAATGACTGAATTTACCTTGGATTAACAAGGTTGGTTTCCACTACCAACCCGACAT
>NW_004444170.1:2818935-2819770 GCF_000243295.1 Trichechus manatus latirostris | reverse complement strand
TTTGTGATATGAGCAGAAGGTTCTATATTCTCGGGTAAAGGAAGGCTGGGCCTAATATTCTGGAAATGGAAGACATAGTTTATGTGAGCCTAGTAAGAGAAAAGACAGAGGAATGAACAAAACCCACCTCTGTAACACTCAGTACTGACGGCCATGGGCCCGTGGGCACCATGCTATTTCACTGAAATCCCTCTCACCTGGACTGCTGTAAAAGCTTTTTAAAAATGGTCTCTAACTTCGTCCATTCTGGCCGCTGTTCTAACACGTTTCCCACATCACTGCCAATCCATTCATGTATAAAACCTGTTTCTCTCAGGATGAGCACAGAGCTTTTTAACACGGCCTGCTGAGCCTGATGTGGTGGGACTTTTCTATCCTTCTCCAGTTTCTGCTGACCTTCCTCTGTACCCCAGGGCACAGAAGCTTTCGTTCAGTGCCACGCATTTGCCTGGGTCTCTTTGATTGTTTATGCCTGTTGTTTCCTCTCGTTGGAAGATTGTTCTTTCCCAATTCCTGGAAATGATTGCTACCCAAACTTCAGATGGCAGATCAAGTATCACTTCCTCCATGATCAGATGGAAAAGAAAACAACAAAGACAACCAGTTACAGACTCTCAGTGGGTCAGGTATTTATTTCTCACATGACTGGTCACAGATGAAATGCTACAGTTGTTTAACTTGCATACATTTCAGTTAATCTGATTGATGTATGTCCTTCCCTCTAGACTGTGAGCTCCACTGGGGCAAGTACTGTTTCTTTCTTTGCACAGTCTGGCACCTAACAGCTCCTGGAATAAAGTAGGTATTCAATAATATTACTAGGTAAGTGAATAAA
>NW_004444170.1:2817134-2817945 GCF_000243295.1 Trichechus manatus latirostris | reverse complement strand
TAAATATCTTATTAATAGCAATCAACCCTACACTTGAAACATATAGGAGAATATATATTCTGTCACGTGTTATAAAGATAAAGTGAAATAATATGTAATAATAATAAATTAATTGCTAAAGATATAGAAGGAATATATATAAAATGATATGGACAGTAACAAGTAGATCTTGTACACAGACACTGTATTGTTTGATAGAAAAGAGACCTATTGGCCCTTGGCCGATCCTTAGAGACAACTGAACACTGTAGCTCACACATTCAGAAAGAAGCAAATTTAGCTGGATGTAATTATCAGCGTGAAAGTGGACTGTTCACAGGTACACAGTCTCCCAAGACAAAGCAGAGATATCAGTCACACTGTTAATGGTAGCTTAGTCATGTGTGAAGAAGAAAACAAGCAATTTTCTAACATTTGTGGAGAGCTTCAAGAGAGTAACTATTCAATTCCGCTTTTCTCACTATTGATAATAGAAACCCACATATTCTGCAATGTATTTTATAAGAGGGAGAAAAAAAAAATCTTTATTAAACAGAAGAATTTGAGGATGCCTCAAGAATCTTGTCCACATATTTGTGAGACTGATATACATTACAGATGAGTCAGTTCAATGTAAGGGACTAAACTGGCGTGAATGGCTCACTTTTTCTTCCAAAAACATAAAAATGCTTGGTAAAATGTAAGATAGCTCGAATCAAAAGAAGGAGAATGAATTTGTCAAGTGTATACCTCAAGCATGTTTGAAAAGCTAAATGAAGAAGTATCTGCTGAAAGGAAGGTTTGGACCCACATATAGGCATTAGAGGAGCCC
>NW_004444170.1:2812305-2813556 GCF_000243295.1 Trichechus manatus latirostris | reverse complement strand
TTAATTGATCTGTTCTTCAAATGCAAAAGACAATTTTCTGTACAGAACATTGAAAGTCAGAATGACCTATGATAATATGCAAAATAGGGAAATGAAAGGAAGTTCAGTATGATGAAAATAAATACTAATGCATGGGAAATAAATTTTTATGCTTTAAATTATAAACCCATCTGTGTATTTGTTGAGAGAGAGGGAGAGAAAAAGAGTTAGACAGACAGAAATTGTTTGTTTATTTTTTCAGTGTAAGTTTTCTGTATATTTTACACAGCTTTTAAAACTCTGCACTTGCTTGGAAAACTTAGAAAAAAGTTTGAAATAATTTAACTTTCAAAATATTTTTCTTATTTTAACAGCAGTGATGTGTACTAGAAAATGTAGAAGTTAAATGGAAAAATAAATAAATAAATTTATCCATAATTTAACCACTCTGAGTTATTCGCCTTAGCTTCTGATATACATTTTTAGAACTGTGAAATAATTTCGAATATTTAGAGAAATTACAGACTAATACAACAATTTGCCCATCATCCAGGCCACACAATTGACAACTTTTTTTCTCTATTTGCTTCAAATAATGTCTGACCAAATAAAACTTTAAATATATTATTGAAATGTGCTTCAATCCCTGCTTCATTCCAAGGCTGCCTTCTCTCTGTGAGATTGGTGTGTATCCTTCCCTCTCACACTTTCATGCTTTCACCACATACAGACTGTACTTCTTTTTAAACAATATATTTATTATTATTTTGTGTGCTTTTAAGGCAAACAATCAATTGTAACAGACTGGACCTAACTTTTGCAGTATTTTGCTTTTTGAATTAACATAAGACAAATCATAGGACCAATTTATTGAGATCCAGTTTATTTTTAATTGCCTACTGTTTCTTTGTTGGCTTATGCACTGCATATACTCTCTAATTTATGTATGTTTCTGTGTTTGTTTTTGTCAGCATATTTAAAATTATAATACATGTAATTTATCCAATTTTTATTACGCTTTACACAAAAAGATTCTTTCATATTCTGAGTTTGAGAATGTAACATTCTATATTGTCGCCTCTTAGTCTTGAAGTTTTATGTTTGTCATGTAGGTGTTTGATTTACCAGGAACGTATTTTCTGAATTGTGGGAATTAGGGGTCTAATTTTATTTTTTTCACCTTAAGCCTGTTGATTCCAACTCATGGCAACCTCATGTGTTGCAGAGTAGAACTGCCTCATGGGGTTTTCTTGGCTACAATTTTTATGGAAG
>NW_004444170.1:2807229-2809453 GCF_000243295.1 Trichechus manatus latirostris | reverse complement strand
AATGCTAAAAAGCAGCTGTCAACACTTCCTCTTTCCCCACACAAAATATCAGGACATGCCAAAGGGACAGAGGAGTCAACTGAAAGAGTTTTTAATGGCCAAAACTGGAATAATTTGAAGAACAAAATAAATAGTGATAAATTATAACTCACAATATAAAATAAATATCTACGACTCCTTTTTGATTTAAGTAAATGGTTGAATAAATAAATAAATTGCCTTCGAGTCAATTCTGACTCACAGCGACCTTATCTTCAAGGAGGTTGGACAATGACGCTCTACCCCTTAAGTTTTGGCTGCACAGAGTAACTTCTTTCCAAAGATTACAGTATGGAAATTTGTCATGGGGAGGGCAGGGGGGAGGTAAGGGGGTTATCTTCACAGTGAATAACCCTGACAAACACTATCTTATCCAGGTGATCAAGGTTATATCCACAGTTTACCAGTCATGTAGATGTAGATAGTGATAAATAAAGTCAATCATTTCTCATCATGAATGTATAAGCTAGTTTGTATTAACTTGAGTCTCAGCCAATTTAATTATGGAGATTTTAACTGTGAGCTTTACTGAACCAGTGCCTTGATATGATATGATGAGAATGGCACTTTACCTCTGTGATCTTCCCCCCACAAAATCCATAACCCCAGTCTAATCATGGGAAAAACGTCAAACAAATCCTAATGGAAGCACATTATGCAAAATACCTGATCAGTTCCCCTCAAAACTACCAAGGTCAATGAAACTTTGAGAAGCTATCATAACCAAGAGGAGCCTAAGAAGATATGACCACTAAATGTAACTTGGTGTCTTGGATGATATCCTGCAACAGAACAAGGACCTTAGGAAGCTAAGGAAATCTGAATACAGTATTGACTTTTGCTAATAGTAACAATAATAAAATAGCTAGCTAGAAATGCCATGTGCATTGGAACACTAGAAAATACTTAAGTTTTTTGGATTCATAGTTACCTGAAAAGGAATACAGTGAATTTTCCATATTTGTTTCTATTTTGGTAGGTAAAAAATATTTAAAATATTTACAGACCATTCTCATAATCCCAGTGAGTATATAATATCATATGGGACACGTGTAGGTTGTTTAGAAAGTATGAAGTGCTATATGGAAAACAGTGTGAATGAACAAAGGTATTTTTAGATTTCATGCAAACTTCAGCAACTTTCAACTCTTTTGCCTTCTGCTTAAAACATTGTTAACTGAGGGTTTATGGAAATAAACTTCCTTTCTATAATTTGAAGCATATCACTAGTTATTGTCAAATTCGGTAAGATAAAGACAATTTCAAATGGAAAAATGACGGTTCTCACCCAGGCTGTCTCTTACCAGTCTGACTGTCAAGCGCGGAGTTAACTTGTTCCACTTTACAGAGCAGTAGATTCCTTCTTTCACAGCCCGGCTTAATGATCACATTGATCAAAATGTTAATTTATGTTGATTTATCAAGTTGTGATGATTGTAGTGATAAGCTTTCACGATTGGTACTTCCAAAGTAAATGTACTGAAATGATAAATGTGTGTTTCCCTAGCCACAGAAATGGATTTTGCTCTGCAGTTACGGTTTCATACAACCCAACTTCATTAGGCAGAACTCAGCTAATGACATCATGAATTTGTTCCATTTTATCAAATTGCATTAATTAGGGAAATGTGCTGAGTGTTGATTGTGAAGAAATATACTTTTTTCCCTTGGAATAAGGAAAGAAAAAACAAGGTAATTGGATTAATTTGCCCTTTCTTTTCTCTCTTTTTTTTTTTTTTAACCTCACCTAAGTAGGAATGTGAAGATCCTTTTTCAACATGAAACCACGAGCTGTTTTGTGTCAACATGATTCTCATTAGCCAATTTAATTGTAGAAATTTTAAGTGACAGTCCTATTGGACCAGTGCCAAACTCTGACAACCATATAAGTACTGTTTTTCCAGGGTCTTAGACATTTTATAGCAAAAGCTTGAGGTTGCCATTTTCCTACAATGGCTAAAAAAAAAAAAAAGCTGCAAATATTCAGCTCTTTCTCACGGTTCTCTAAATTGTCTATACTTGATCTATTGCATCCCCCTTTCTGCCCTCAAAGCTTAGAAAATATTATTTGTGTCCCAGAAGTTTTATTTCTAATGGTAGACTGTGTGAGTTGTTTAAAATATTGTACTGCACTTAATTATTAGAGTAAATTATCACAACAGTTGAAAAATCACATCATTTGCAT
>NW_004444170.1:2803380-2806312 GCF_000243295.1 Trichechus manatus latirostris | reverse complement strand
AAAATGGTACAACCACTTTGGAACATAGTTTGGCAATTTCCTGCAAAGCTAAATATGATCTTACCATATGATCCAGCAATCACACTTTCAGGTATTTACTCAAATGAGTTGAAAACTTATGTCCACAAACAAATCTACACACCATTGTGTATAGTAACTTTATTCATAATTGCCAACAATTGGAATCAACCAAATGTCTTTCGATAGATAAATGGATAAACAAACTGTAGAATATCAATGATAAAAAGAAATGAATGTGGTTGGGGGGAAGGGAATGAGGAGTTATTTTTTAATAGGCACTGAGTTTCTGGTGTGACGACAATGTTTTAGAAACAGATGTGATGGTTGCACAACATTTTGAATATTATTTATGTCACTGAATTGTATACTTAAAATAGTTAAAATGACAAAGTTTATGTTATATGTATTTTACTACAATAGAATTTACTCAACAAAAGTGAAAGAAATGAGCTATGAAGCCATGAAAAGACATGGTGGAACTTAAACTCGTGTTGCTAAGTGAAAGAAGCCCATCTGAAAAGGTTACATATTATATGGTTTCAACTATACGACATTCTAGAAAAGGTGAAACTATAGAAACAGAAAAAGATCAGTGGTTTCAACAGTTCAGGGAGAGGTAGAGAAGCATGAATAAGTGAAGCAGAGGTTCATTTAAGGGCAGAGAAGCTTCTGCATGCTTACTGTAACGGTAGGCTCTTGTAGATGACATGTATGCTCCATTATCCTAATACTTTCATTCTCTTTCTCTCTTAGATCTTTCTTTCCTCAATGTATCTTATCTACCTTCCATGCATCTTCTTATCTCATGCTCCCTTCCACTTGCCCACTGGATTTTCTGCCCTCTTACCAACATAAAGAAATTATATTAATTTTCCCCATCTCCTTCATCATCAGTTTTCCCTTCTCTATCCTATGATTCACTTCAGCATATGGACATATTGTAATTTCTCTAATATTAGATCCAAAACCAACCAAACAAACAAACAAAAAAATAGTCCTTACAATCTATATCTCTCTGTAGTTATTGACCATTTCTCTACTGACTTTACAGAAAAACTACTTGAAAAATTGGTATATATATTTTTCCTGGCTCCAATTCCTCTCCTCTTTTCTCTCCTGAACCCACTTGAATATGGGTCACACCATCATCATCCCTTAAATCAAAAAGAGCCATTTAAATCTTGACAGTTTTTAATATAAAGGAAGGTGTGTTAAAGTTACTATTTGGTCTTAATCGTCCACAAGCACAAATCAGTATTCAGCTTCACTTTATCAACTATTTTCACCTGACTAAATCCAATAGTCAATTGAAAGCCCTCATCATAATTGAACTAATAGCAGCTGTTGACCCTTTCCTCTTTTCTTGAAACAGATATTTCACATACACTCTGAACCACCCACACTGTCTTAGATTTGATCATTCTCCTATTTGACCAATCTTTCTTGATCTCTTTGCTGTTCCTTACTACTTTTTCAAATTCTAAATAGACACTGTTCATGAAATGTTCATAAAATGATGAAAATGTTCATACTCTGAGTTGTCCAATATTGTAGCCAATAGCTAACAAATTTTATGTTTTTCTAAAATACACGGCATGAAATATATTGTCTTAACCATTTGTAAGTAGATTTAAGCGACATTAATTATATTTAAAATGTGTAACATCACCACTATTTCCAAAAATTTTTTATCATCCCAAGTGGAAACTCTGTACACATTAAACAAAAAATCCCCATTACCTCCTAACTCTACCACTCATCTGTCAGTTTGTCGTTCTGTGGGAGCTGGCATGTTGCTGTGATGCTGGAAGCTATGCCACTGGTATTTCAAATACCAGCAGGGCAACCCTTGGTGGACAGGTTTCAACAGAGCTTCCAGACTAAGACAGACTAGGAAGAAAGATCTCATGATCCACTTCTGAGAAAATTGGCCAGTGAAAACCTCATGAAGGGCAGTGGAACATTGTCTGATACAGTGCCAGAAAATGAGCCCCTCAGGTTGGAAGGCACTCAAAATATTACCAGCGAAAAGTTGCCTTCTCAAAGTGGAGTTGACCTTAATGACATGGATGGGCTAAAGCTTACAGGACCTTCATTTGCTGATGTGGCATGACTGGAAATGAGAAGAAATAGCTGCAAATATCATTAATAATAGGAACATGGAATGTATAAAGTATGGATCTATGAAATTCAGAAGCTGTCAAAAATGAAACAGAGCACATGAATATCAATATCCCAGGCATTAGTGAACTGCAATGAACTGGCCTTGGCCATTTTGAATCAGACAATCTACTATACCGGGAAAGACAAATTGAAGAGGAATGGTGTCACATTTATCGTCAAATCGTCAAAGAGAACATTTCAAGATCTATCCTGAAGTACAACACAATCAGTGATAAGTTAATATCCATATGCCTACAGGAAGACCAGTTAATGTGACCATTATTCAAATTTACACAAAAAACACTAACGCCAAAGTTGAAGAAATAGAAGAATTTTTACCAACTTCTGCAGCCTGAAACTGATCAAACAATGAAATCAAGATGCATCGTTAATTACTGGTAATTGGAATGCGAAAGCTGGAAACAAAGAAGAAGGATCTGTGGTTGGAAAATACCGCCTTGGTGATAGAAACAATACCAGAGATGAATGATAGAATTTTGCAAGACCAACGACTTATTTATTGCAAATACCTTTTTTTTCAACAATATAAAGGGTGACAATACACACGGACATCACTTGATGGACTGCACAGGAATTAAATGGACTACACCTGAGGAAAAAGACAATGGAGAAGCTCAATATCATCGGTCAGAACAAGGCCAGGGGCCAACTGAAGAATAGACCATCAATTGCTCACATGTAAGTTCAAGCTGAAGCTGAAGAATATTAGAGCAAGTCCACAAGAGCC
>NW_004444170.1:2799705-2802908 GCF_000243295.1 Trichechus manatus latirostris | reverse complement strand
GTCAACATTCAACTATTTCAGGAGGTAGCCTTTATCAATAACCGATGATATTAAAGTAAGAAGTTCAAGCTGCACTGAAGGCATTGGCAAAAAACAAAGCTCCAGGAATTGACTGAATACCATCTGAGATGTTTCAACAAACAAATGCAGTGCTGGAAGCACTCACTTGCCTATACCAAGAAATTAGGAAGACAACTACCTGGTCAATCAACTGGAAGAGATTCATATTTGTACCTATTCCAAAGAAAGGTGATCCAACAGAATGCAGAAATTATTGAACAATATCATTAATATCATGTACAAGTAAAATTTTTTCTGAAGAACATTCAAAAACAGTTGTAGCAGTAGTACATAGACAGGGAATTGGCAAAAATTCAAGCAGAATTCAGAAGAGGACATGGAAAGAGAAATATCATTGCTGTTATCAGATGGTTCTTGGCTGAAAGCAGAGAATACCAGAAAGATGTTTACCTGTATTTTATTGACTATGCAAAGGCATTCAACTATGTGGATCATAACAAAGTATGGAGAACACTGGGAGGAATGGAAATTCCGAACACTTAATTGTGCTCGTGCTGAACCTTTACATAGACCAAGAGGCAGTCATTCGAACAGAACAAGGGAATACTGTATGGTTTAAAACCAGGAAAGGTGTGTGTCTGGTGTGTCCTTTCACCATACAATCTGTATGTAGAGCAAATAATCAGAGAAGCTGGACTATATGAAGAAGAATGGGGCATCAGGATTGCAGGAAGATTCATTAACAACTTAGCTTGCTGAAAGTGAAGAGGACTTGAAGCACTTACTGATGAAGATTAAAGACTACAGCCTTCAGTGTGGATTACACCTCAACATAAAGAAAACAAAAATCCTCACAACTGGACCAATAAGTAACATCACAATAAACAGAGAAAATATGGATGTTGTCAAGAATTTAATTTACTTGCATCCACAATCAATGCCCATAGAAGCAGCAGTCAAGAAATCAAACGATGTATTGCATTGAGCAAATCTGCTGCAAAACACTTCTTGAACTTGAAAGTGCTAAAAAGCAAAGATGTCATCTTGAGGACTAAGGTGCACCTGACCCAAACCATGATATTTTCAATTTGTATTTGGATGCAAAAGCTGGACAATGAATAAAGAAGACTGAAGAAGAATTGATGTCTTTGAAGTAAGCTGTTGGCGAAGAGTGTTGAATATACCATGGGTTGCCAGAAGAATGAACTATTCTGTCTTAAAGGAAGTACAACCATAATGCTATGAGGAAGCCAGCATGGGGAGACTTCCTCTCATATACTTTGAACATGTTATCAGGAGCGGCCAGTGCCTGGAAAAGAACATCATACTTGGTAAGGTTGAGGGTCAGCGAAAAAGAGGGAGACCCTCAATGAGATAGATTGACACAGTGGCTGCAACCACGGGCTCAAACATAGCAATGATTGAAGGGATGGCGCAGGGCAGCGCATTGTTTAATTCTGTTGTTCATAGGGCAGCTGAGCTGAAACCGACTTGAAGGTACCTAACAACAACAACAACAACATAGATGCTCCTTTTTGTTCTCACCTATGCATACACCTGAACCTAACTGTATACCAGTATGCCTATACTCATCCATATGTGCCCAAAGACTTTTTTACTTTGGCTTTGCTGTGCTCACTACAACCACATTCAGTGCCATTTTTTCTATCATCAAAAATAACAAGTCTGTATGACCTAAAGTGTACTTTGCCCTCCCCTGCTCCTCTCCCTGGTAAACGTTAATGAACATAGGTCTCTCTGTATATATCTATTCTTGTTTTCTTATAAAAGAGGGATAATACAATGTGAACTTGAATGGTTTATGAGCTTGAATGCGAACCAAAAGGTCGACAGTTTGAATCCACCAGCTGCTCCTTGAAATCTCTATGGGGGCAGTTCTACTCTGTCCTAGAGGGTTGCTATAAGTTGGAATTGACTTGATGGCAATGGATTTGTTTTTTGGTTTGGTCCTTGTATGGTTGACTTATTTCACTCAGCATTATGTCCTCCGAGGTTCATCCATGTTATAATGTGTTTTTCCAAACTCATCATTGTTCTTTATGGTTGTGTAGTATTCCATTGTATGTATGTACCACAATTTACATATCCATGCATCTGTTTATGGGCACTTTAGTTGTTTCCATTTATTTGCTGTTGTGAATAAAGCAGTAATGAACATAGGTGTGCATATGTCTGTTCATGTCATTGTTTTTGGGTGTCTAGGGTATATACCTAGGAGTGGGGTTGCTGGATCATAGAGTTTTTTGAAACAAATTCTAGTTTTCTGAGACAAAGTGCCATACCATTTCCCATAGTGGTTGTACAATTTTACAGTCCCACGAGCAGTGTATAAGGGTTCTAATTTCTCCGTATCCTTGCCAAATTTGTTGTCATATATACATATATATACACATATATGCCATTTACCCGGGGTAAGATGGTGTCTCATTGTAGTTTTGATTTGCAACTCTCTAATGGCTAATGAAAGTGAACATCTTTTCATATATCTGTTGGCAAATTCCCAGAGCTTCTGTTTGTTTGGGAATATATTGATTTCACTCTCATTTTTGAATAACAACTTTGCTGGGTAAAGTATTCTTGGTTGGCAATTGCTTTCATTCAGTATTTTATATATGGAACCCCATTGTCTTCTGACCTCTAGAATTTCTGGGGAGAAATCCATACTGATTCTTATGAAAGACCTTTGGTATGTTATATTGTGTTTTACTGCTTTCAGAATTCTCTCCTTGGTTTCAAGAATTTTATTAGGGTATCATGTGGAGTTGATTTTTTTGTGTGCTTCTTCTAAACGGGGTTTGTGTAGCTTCCTGTATTTGTACACTTGGTTCTTTGTTCAGGTCTGGGAAGTTCTCTGTGATTATCTCCTAGATAATTGTTTCTATGCTTTTATTGTTGTCATGGTGCTCTGGAATCCTGATAATTTTAACGTGAGATTTCTTAACTCAATCCCATATTTCTATTTGAGTTTGTTCACTTTTCTTTGTTCTTTTCTCTTGTTTTTCTTGATATTTGATAAGTTCTTGATATTTGATAAGTTCAGTTATTCTGTCTTCTAGTTCATTTATTCTCTTTTGTCTGTCCTACTCTCTTGTTGACTGTTTCTCTTGCTTTTCCTAATTCAGTTGCTTTATCTTTCAGTTCCAGTAGTTCTGTTTTTTTTT
>NW_004444170.1:2794431-2798716 GCF_000243295.1 Trichechus manatus latirostris | reverse complement strand
AGCGAGTGCTCCAGACATTAGTGGGTAGGTTCCCCCAGCTTCTGTGGTGTCCTTCCTTCTCTCCTCCACTTCTGGGCTCACCCCCACTCTCCAACACCTCAGATGCCATCTGGAATTCTGAGATCTCAGTTTATGCTTGTTATTATTCATTTTTCAGTGGGTTAGTTGCTTGGAGAGTGTCTTAGTTATCTAGTGCTGTTATAACAGAAATACCACAAGTAGATGTCTTTAAAAAACAGAAATTTATTCTCTCACAGTTTAGGAGGCTAGAAGTCTGAATTCAGGACACCGGCTCCAAGGGAAGGCATTCTTTCTCTGTCAGCTCTGGGGGAAGGTCCTTGTCATCAATTTTCCCCTGGTCAAGGAGCTTCTCAGGGCAGGGAACCCAGTTCCAAAGGACCTGCTCCACTCCTGCCTCTTCTTGCTTGGTGGTAATGCCCTCTCATCTCTGCTTGATTCTCTCTTTTATAACTCAGAAGAGATTGATTCAAGATACAACCTAATTCTATAGATTGAGTCCTGCCTCATTAACATCACAGAGGTTTTTACAAGACATAGGATAATCACATCAGATCACAAAATGGTGTACAACCACACAATACTAGCAATCATGACCTAGCCAAGTTTACATGCATTTTTGGGGGACACAATTCAATCCGTAGCAGACAGTAAATGGAAGCCTCCACTCACTTTGCCATTTTGCTTCACACTTATTTTTATGTTCTTGGTGGTGTCCTTTGAGGCACAAAAATTTTTAATTTAGATAAAACCCAATTTATCTAATTTTTCTTTTGTTATCATGCTTTCGATGTCATACCTAAGAATCTATTACCAATTCCAATGTCACAAAGATTTACTCCTATGTTTTCTTCTAAGAGTTTTATGATTTCAGCCCTTATATTAAGGTTGTTGATCCATTTTGAGTTAATTTTTGTATACGGTGAGAGGTAGGGATCCAATTTCATTCTTCAGCATGTGGAAATATTGTTGTCCCAGCACCACTAACAGAATTTGACTTGATACACTTGTCAAAAATCAACTGGACATAGATATATGGGTATATTTCTAAAATCTTAATTCTATTCCATTGGTCTATATTATATGTCTATTCTTTTTTTTTTAATTGTGCTTTAAGTGAAAGTTTACCAATTCAACTTAGTCTCTCATGCAAAAATTTATACACACGTTGTTATGTGACCCTAGTTGCTCTCCCTATACGGTGACAGCACATTCCTCCTTTCCACCCTGGATTTCCTGTGTCCATTCAATCAGTTCCTGACCCTCTCTGCCTTCTTATCATGCCTCTGGACAGGAGCTGCCCATTTAGTCTCATGTAGCTACTTGAGCTAAGAAGCACACTCTTCACGAGTATTATTTTATGTCCCATAGCCCAGTCTAATCTTTGTCTGAAGAGTTGGCCTCGGGAATGGTTTTAGTTTTGGGCTAACAGAGTCCAGGGGTGTATGCCTATTCTTATGTCAGTAGCAAACTGTATGGTAACTATCATTTTGTGGTAAGTTTTTAAACCTAGAAATGTTAATCCTCCAATTTTGTTCTTCTTTTTCGAGCTCATTTTGGCTATTCAAGTCCTTTTATAATTCCATATGAATTTGAAGATCAGCTTTTCCAGTTCTGCAAACAAAAGCTGCTAGAATTTTGATAGGGATTGCATTGAATCTGTAGATTCCTTTTGGTAGGTTTGACATCTTAACAATATAGTCTTCAATTAATGAAGAAGGTATGTTTTTCCGTTTTTTCAGATTTTTAATTTCTTTCCACACTGTTTTATAATTTCAAGGGCACAAGGCCTTCACTTCCTTGATTAAATTTATTCCTATGCATTGTATTCTTTTAGATGCTATTGTAAATGTAATTACTTTGTAAATTTCCTTTTCCTCTTCCCATTGCTGCTGTATATAAACAACTCATTTTTTCATGTTGATTTTGTACCCTGTGACTTTGCTGAATATATTAGTTTTAGTAGCTTTGTTGTGGATTCCTTGTGATTTTCTATATCTACAGGCTAATTCACAGGTAGAGATAGTGTGACTTATTCCTTTCTAATCTGAATGCATTATATTTATTTTTCTTATCTAATTGTTCTAGTTAAATGTCCAATACAATGTTGAATAACAGTGGTGAAAGGGTACATCCTTGTCTTGTTTCTGATCTTAGGGATAATGCTTTTCAGTTTCTCACTACTGAGCTAGGGAGTGGGGAACAGGTAAGTAAGGTGGCCACGAAGCTTTCCATCCATTTTAAAGTTGCTTTTTCTTGTTCAGCATTCCCTTGTTCACTGTAAACCTTTGTTCTCCAGATTTTAGCCAAAGTTAGTTCTAATAGTTTCTGCTTATTTTTATTTTTCTGTGGGGGCTATGGGATCTTGGAGCTGCCTACTCCATGATCTTGCTGACAACTCTCTACCTTTTTTATGTTAATCAGTCATATTTCCCCCTTATATTCCAGATTAATGTAAGTGATATATCCACTTGGATGTCTAATAAAAATCTCAAACTAGAAATGTCTAAAATTGTACCTATCACATATCTTCACAACTTATCCCTCTTTCATCCCTCCTTATTTAGTAAATGGATAACTTCATCTTTCCAGATACTCAGGGAAAAACGTTGGAGTCATCTCGGACATCCATGTTTTTCTGATTCTCTACATCTAATCTATCAGAAAATCCTGTGTAATTTATCTTCGTTTTAACTTTTCACTATGTTCTCTGCTCCCACCCTATTTAAAGCCGCTATCATCTATTCCATCAAGTCAGTTCTGACTCATAGCCACCCTATGTACAACAGAAGAAAACGTTGCCTGGTCCTGTGCCATCCTCACAATCATTGCTATGTTTGAGCCCATTGTTGTAGTCACTGTGTCAATCCATCTCACTGAGGATCTTTCTCTCTTTCCTTGTTGACCCTCTATGTCCTTCTCCAGGGACTAGTCCCTACTGAAAACATGTCCAAATTACGAGACAAAGTCTTGCATCTAAGGGGTGTTCTGACTGTACTTCTTCCAAGACAGATCTGTTCATTCATCTGGCAGTCCATGGTATATTCAATATCCTTCACCAACACCATAATTCAGTTATCAACTCTTCTTCAGTCTTCCTTATTCATCATTCAGCTTTTGCACGCACATGAGGCGACTGAAGTACCATGGCTTGGGTCAGGTGCACTTTAGTCCTCAAAGTCACATCTTTGCTTTTTAACACTTTAAAGAGGTCTTTTGTAGAAGATTTGCCCAGTGCAACATGTCCTTTGATTTCTTGACTGCTGCTTTCATGAACGTTAATTGTGGACACAAGTAAAATGAAATCCTTGATAACTTCAACACTTTCTCTGTTTATCATGATGTTGCCCAGTTGTGAGGATTTTTGTTTCCTTTATGTTAAGGTGTAATCCATACTGAAGGCTGTACTCTTTAATCTTCATTAGTAAGTGCTTCAAGTCCTCTTCACTTTCAGCAAGCAAGGTTGTGCTGTCTGCATATTGCAGGTTGTTAATGAGTCTTCCTCCCATCCTGACGCGGTGTTCTTCTTCATATATCCCAGCTTCTCTTATTATTTGCTCAGCATACAGATTGAGTAAGTATGGTGAAGGCATACAACCCTGACACACCTTTCCTAATTTTAAACTATATAGTATTGCCTAGTTCTGTCCGAATGACTGCCTCTTGGTCTATGCACAAGCTCCACATAAGCACAATTAAGTTTTCTGGAATTCCCATTCTTATGAGACAGCCTAATTTACCCCCTTAGACGTCATCTCTAACGGCTCCTCTGCTCCAGCCACGCTGATTGCTTTCTCCATCTTGGTAATACCACTGAATCCCCACTGCAGGAATCTTTAATTGCTGTTCCTCTGCCTAGACTGCCTTTCATTCGGAGAACTGCATGACTTGTTCCTTTATTGAGATCTTCGCTCCAATCTCACGTTTTGGTAAGACCTTTCCTGAATGCAGTAATTAAAATTGTACCTGTTTCCTCAGACTCTGTGTGATGTGGCATCACCTTACCAGAAAGCAGTGCAGCCTTTTGGTCCTGGTTCCTGAGCCCCTTCTGGGTTGACCCTTGGCCGAGTAGCCCTGCCTAGAAACTGACCTTTACCCAGATTGGCTGGGGTGGGGGAGGGGGGAGGGACCTAATAGTTGGCTTTAATGAGATTGGCTCTCTTGGTCTGACCTTTACCAGGATTGGCTGGTGGGCTCAGCTTTTGTTGACCTTTACTGTGATTGGCTGCCCTCCTCCCTTGGCGACTGGTAAAAACCCTACCCGGAA
>NW_004444170.1:2790155-2793958 GCF_000243295.1 Trichechus manatus latirostris | reverse complement strand
TGCTGTTGTGGTATTTCCATGAGTTCTCTGTGACTGTTACAATGAATTAACGAACCCAGCAGAGGCTGGGGGCTGGGGGAAGGAGCTGGTGTCAGAAATAGCGGAAAACCTGGAGAATGGGGGTATGTTTGACTCCCGCCTCACAGGAACCAGCTTTGTCCTGATTCTTAGAGTTACCGCTTCGTACTCTGCTTTGTTTTTGCCTAACTTAGTAGTATTTGGTTTGTGCAGATTTTTATTTATATTCTGTGTCCCTCCTATATGAGTATCAGCATTGTGAGAGAAGGATTTTTTTCTCTGTTTTATTCACTGGTGTGTCTTGAGCGCTGTTGTTGAATGAATTAATGGATTTACGTTCACTCTGAAGGGAGGCCGAGTTGCTTCAACACATTGAATGTGTGATCAGTCTCCAAACTGCTCATCAACTTTGCCTACACTCAGGTGCTTGGTAAACTTTTTGGATTTCAAGTCACCTGGGCTGTGTAACCCGAAAAAGTGTCTCTTTACAGAAAGGCTTTCTGAAAAACTATTTACTTTCATCTTTTCTGCCAAAGAGACAGGCAGGTGGGGTCAGTAGTCAACCCAGGGGTGTAGAGACCAGAAGACCTGTGTTCTGATCCTGACTCACTCTCACTTCTTAGCTTTATAAGGGATCAGTTACTGAACGCTCCTCCAGGTCAGCTTCATTATCCATTAAATGGAGGTGATGATTCTTGTCCTGGATAACTCAAACCTATTGAAAAGATCAAATGGAAGAATGTACGATAAACACTAACGTATCACATAAAATAAAAATGTGAATGTGTTTTATGCGGGCCTAAATTTTTTTCCACCACCTGTCAGTTTGTTTACTGTGGTGGGTTGTGTGTTGCTGTGATGCTGTAAGCTGTGCTACAGACATTTCAAATACCAACTGTGTCATCCATGGAGGACAGGTTTCAGCAGTGCTTTCAGACTAAGTTAGACTAGGAAGAAAGAACTGGTGATCTACTTCTGAAAATTAGCCAGTGAGAACCCTATGGATCACAACAGAATATTGCCAGTGTAGTGCCAGAAGATGAGTCCCCTAGGTTGAGTGGAACTCAAGATACACAGGGGCCGCAGCAATGGACTCACACATACCAACACGTAGGTAATAATGAAGATGGTGGGAGACTGGGCAAAGTTTTTTTGTTGTTGGTGTTGCACATGTGGACAGCATCAGTCAGAGTTGACTCCACAGCAGCGAACAACAGCAGTTTCATTTAGAAATGGTATTTTCTAGTTATGATACGTATTTTTCAATGCAATGAGAATATAAGAGCAAAGAAAAATTGTTCTTGTTGGGTGATGTGGAGTCGATTCTGACTTGTAGTGACCCCGTGAGACAGAGTAACAATGCCCCAGAGGGTTTTCTGGGATATAATTTGCCAGGTCTTCTCCCCACAGAGCTGCTTGGTGAGTTCAAACTGCCAGCCTTTCAGTTAGCAGCCAAGCACTTAATCGCTGCACCACCAGAGCTCCTTCAAAGAAAAATATACAACTTAATTTCCAAAAATGTCTTTTCCTTACCGTTTATACCTTTCCTCACATCATTTTTTAACTCAAATCCAAAAGAGTTGTGACTTCACCTGTAAGACATTTCTTTGAATTTTCACGAGAGTTTATTATACCTTTGAAATGTAACAACATTTTATTAAAATTTCAAGAATCTATGTTGGGAGAATGAGTTCCAAGGAAGACAAAGTTTGGAAGTATAATACAAAAAATGAAAATCACTGTTGATGAGATGGAAATAAACACTGAGAGGAGATATGCTTGTCTTTGGATGACTCTGTTTTGTTAGAATTTACATTGAATTACTTGGCTTTGTTTTTTTTTTTTTTTTTTCCCCCTTTTATAGATGTTCCATAATGGAATTAAGGAATTTGTCTGTTTAAGAGATGCTACAATTATGTGGCCAGTATCGATATAATATTTGCATCTGAAATCTAGCCTTGTAGCTTGCTCTCTCTGTGATATTGTTCTCACTGCCAGGCATCTCAGAACGTAGTTCTTTGCCTGTTAAATAAAGAGAATGCTGGAGTCTACTTGATGGAGTTGTAGTGAGGATAAAATTACATGTGCAAAGACACTAGAGCAGTGGTGCCTTGATTAAAATCCTGGTCCACTATTTACCACAAGTGTGAACTCGGCCATGAGGCCCAAACCCTGTGTTTTTCTGTCTTTTCTGTAAAACTCATGGAAAACAATAATAATGACAAAATAATAACTTTGCTATCGATATTTCATAAATTAATAGATGTGAGTAAAGAGTTCAGCTGCTAACCAAAAGGTTGGTGGTTCAAATTCACCAGCTGCTTGGAAACCCTACGGGGCAGTTCTGCTCTGTCGTAGAGGGTCGCTATGAGTCAGAAACAACTCAGTGGCAACGATTTTGTTTTTTGTTTTTTAAGTACTTAGAATAGTGCTTGGCACAAAGTGCATACCATATAAACACTAGCTGCCATTATTGTCAGACATAACAGATCATTCTAGATATTTATAGTATAAGTTAATTTTAAAGTAGTCCGCTTAGAGTTCTTAGAATTTACTGTACAATATAATTTACTGTAGCTTTTATTAAGAAAGTTAGCAAGGTTTTAAGATTTTAACTAACTGATTAATTAAAAACACAAATCCGACCTTCTCTAGCCTGTTGCAGTTATTGGTTTCAGTATTATCACGTCATCCTGTAGAGCTGTCTCATGCTGAGTGCTGAAGGTGCTTGGCACAGTCTTTTTTGAAACATTGTTTTCAAATAGCTTTAAATGAGCCACTTTAGCAACAGAATTTTCTGATTCTCAGTGAGTTAATTCTATGTTATAAGCACTAAGAATTCATAGTCAATAGCAAATAGAATAATTGTTCCTAATATTTTAATTTTCTTACATGCAAAGTGAAAGGAAAGTTCTGTTTCTGTATCCACAGGAGGTGCTGCTTATACCCTGTCACAGGAACAAAATTCGGGGAAAGTAAGTTTTAAAAATCTGTCATCGTTCACGTGTTCCAGTAAGCTCAGCAAGTGGCTGTCACTGACAGCCTGAGTGTGTTAGAAGTTCCATGTACGTTCAGGCAGAAGGTATCTCATGGGCGCCCAACACGCCATCTGACCACTTGGCTGATTTTGGTTGTTTGTGGCTGGTTGATGTTTACTTACCTGCTGTCAATTATCTGCTGCACAGAAAGGGTTAATTTTACAATAAAAGGGCTTCTCCAAACTGTGACACATCCCTGAACTTGTTTCCAAACATTACTTTAAAAATACATTGAAGTAGATGTCAGTATCTTTATTCTTGTATCATTATCATCATTGTCAGCAGCAGCAGCACCCGCTTCTTAACTGAGTAAAGTGAAAACAATGGCTGTAGATAAATTATTAAATATTTTTCACCTTCTCCTTTTACCTCTCTCCCTTTACTAACTCTGCTAGCACATCATTATTTCTTCTTCTAACCAGGATCTTTGCTGGGACCTTCTTCAGACCTAAGTGACAAGCAAATCCTATACTGAAAAGGGCAGAAGTTACTGGGGCACATTCTCATCCTACCTCTGCCACTTGGTGGCTGTGTGACTTTGGAGAGTTACAATTTCTGTGAAATAAATATACTAACATCCCTTTCATACTTTTTAAAGGATTAATTGAAATAATTAATGTAAAAATTTTCTACAAATAGTAGTTATTATCATTGGTATTCATTTGCAACTGATTAACAGGCACAAACATTTCTTCTGCTCAAAAGGATTTTCTTTTTATAAGAAATCAAATTTTTAAGCTGAAGAGA
>NW_004444170.1:2785535-2787306 GCF_000243295.1 Trichechus manatus latirostris | reverse complement strand
AGTAGTAAAGAGCTGATAAATAAATACAGATTATCTTTTGAAGAATTTTGCACAGAAAGGGAATAGTGTAAAGGTGATAGATTCAAGTGATTTGATTCTTTACAGGTTAGGGAGGAGATTTGGCTGTTGATGAGCCCTAGGGTACTGCTGGGGTATGAAGTAAGATGAGGAATTAAAATATTTATTGGAATTAGCAACATGAGGTTCATGTTGCTTTGCTACAACTCATATTGAGGTGATGGGATCAGAAGGAAGATGGAGTGATTTGAAAGGTGGGTGATTTGGAAATGTAAAACAATATAAAAAACTCAAATTGGCTATAAAAAGTAGGAGATACTTACTATGGTAGGTGGAACGATATATTGATTCAAAGAACCTTGTGTTGTGTCTGTGTGTGTTGTATGTGTGTGTTTAAGAAAGGCACATAATCGTGGTTTGATGAGCTGTAAGTATAGAAGGCACCATTGCTAATGTAAGATGTTTAAGAGTAAAGAAGGCAATACCCGTTACCCATTGCTGTCGAGTCGATTCCGACTCACAGTGACCCTATAGCACAGAGTAGAACTGCCCCACAGGGTTTCCAAGGAGCGCCTGGTGGATTCAAACTGCTGACCTTTTGGTTAGCAGTCGAACTCTTAACCTCTGTGCTACCAGGATTTCCAAAGAAGGAAATCTTATGCTGTAAATAGAAGTGATACTTTCTTTTGGAATCACAAGAAGAGAATGAATGCAGCAAAAGGTGAATATATATATATATTTTTGAAATAAGAAGTTGACTTCAATTTTTTAAGCTGTTTTAGTGAATGAGGTCACCTATTGAGAATGAGTAGAGAAACTGTCAGATTTTTGAAGAGGGGAAGAAACAATTTATAACAGTGGCAGAAAATGGAAGACGAAATTGATCAGAAAACTTAGTTGAATTGCCTTATAGTTGAAGGACTTGATAATTTGTATTTATAGCTAATACGTTAGCAGTGTGACTTGAGGCAAAGTGTTTCCTTTCTCTGACCTCCTCTTCCTTTTCCTGTAAAATTAGAGCATTTGACTAGATGTTCCCTGTGATCCTTTATATTTCTAAAATTAGAGCATTTCAGGATCTTCATTTAATCAGGGAAACTTCAAGCCTCAGAGTAATTCATCTCAGTTCATTGAATATAAGACAGTTTTATGTCATTACATTGTTGAAGAGACTGTTGTTGGATACATATGTGTTAGAGATAGATTAGGAGAGCCAGACTTGCAGGGTATCTTATCCCTCTCCCTCCCCACCTTCCAGTTTACACTTGCTGACAGTGATGGTGTGTCTAGTGGACAGAACCTAGTAAAATACTAGATGATATTTACTCTGTTGCGACGTGAGGAGCTTCAGACAAGCTTATATTGCCTTAGATTATTGCCTTCATCACTCATCACGAGCACTTGAAGCAAAAAATTAAAAATTAATTGAATGTGCATGCACAATACAAAACCAATTTAAGATAGTAAGTGGAATTAAGGTCTATATCTAATTTGTTTTTGACTTTTGCTTGACTGCTAGCTACTTGTTTTTTTTAATCTTTATCAGTCAGATTATCTTTTAGCCCTACTGCTAACTGGTTTTCCTTGTTTCTTCCTCTTTTTTGTATTCTGTTTTACAATTATTTAGTGGAATTTTTTTTTAGAGAGTTGTTGGGAAGATATGACTCTGCCTTCCCCCTGCCTTTATGAAGTAACTAGTGAATCTGAATAATTTAACTAGCTTGGAGGTCTTTGGGAACCCTGTGATGTAGTG
>NW_004444170.1:2782868-2784158 GCF_000243295.1 Trichechus manatus latirostris | reverse complement strand
AGAGCTAATCATGAAAACACCGCCACGGCCTTCACAATATACACGCTCTTAGCACCACTGTAATTCCCTGAATTCTAGTTGTGCCTGGGCATATTTTATCAGGCTGTCCAGTTAATCTGCCCACAAGGTAGTGAGACTGTCAAACGCAAGGAAGCTGTTCTCTTGGAGGCTATAAAACCACATGAAAAGTGATTGCAAATGGTTTGAGTGTTTAAATTATGCATGATAGTAATTAAAAATTAAGAAGGAAAGGATTTGGCCCAGTCTTATCCATCAAGGAGAACCTTAGCTGAGTATTTTGGAAAACCTTTCCAGCATTTTGGATTGTCGCAAATTTAATATTTATTACTCTGTGAAACTTAGGTGACACAAATTTTCTTTCTCTGTGTAGAAAATAATATACAAAGGTAAAATGAATCACATCGAAACATAATTTATGGGAAAAAATAAGTATTTAAGTATTATGATGGATTACAAAGCAAGCTAGAATGAGTAAGACATCAATATGTGCTGTAATTTTTTTGTCTTGCAGTAGTTACAGTCCAAAAAAATCTCAAAACCAAGCTCATTGCCATTGAGTCAATTCCGACTCATAGCACCCTTATGAGACAGGGTAGTACAGCCCAGTAGGGTTTCCAAGGCTGTAATCTTTATGGAAGCTGACTGCCACATCTTTCACCCACGAAGCAGCTGGGTAGGTTCCAGCTGCCGACCTTTTGGTTCGCAGCCGAGCGCTTAACCACTGCACCACCAGGGCTCCTTTTGTAGTTACATTAGACTTTTTTAAAAAAGTCTATAAGTCTGCCCAAGTTCTTGTTTCTTGAAGAACTTTCTTTGGCTAAAACTCAGATATATTTGATACAGCCTACATCTGTTAGTGTAATTATAAATGCTAGTTCCAAAACATAGCATTATTGGAATATGATACAATGGAATATAATCAAAATGCTGTTATTAACCAGCTGAGTGATTTTGGACAATACATTTCACACCTACCAGGACTACGTTAACTTGTCCATAAAATGAAAGCGTGGACGATTCTTCTGAAGTCTCACTGTTCTGTTTTTATGCCTGTTCTCTTCTTGTAGCTCACTGATACACAGACGAAAACGAGATTTGCTATTTTATTTTTACTTAGATTAAGGTATAGTTTATAGGCATGACGTTTGAATGGGTTTGAGCTGCATATATTGGAAACGTAGTCAGCCAAACTTGCAGCTTTGTTTTAGCACATTTTTTATTTATTTATTTTTTGGCTTTCACAAAGAGGAATTTATTTTCTCGCAGTCT
>NW_004444170.1:2778416-2780865 GCF_000243295.1 Trichechus manatus latirostris | reverse complement strand
TATACTGAGTCCAGTTGTAAATCATGTAAAATGGACTTGTCAAGGCCTTCCTAGCTGGGATGGGAAATGAACTAAGCTGTGAAGAAGCAGTGGCTGACTATGCTGTGTCACAGAGGTGGGATAGAGACACAACAGAGTTGACCTGCAATGCAGGCAGTGATAGAGAGTGGAGCAAGGGAATGAAGAGTGTTCACAGCAGTTACCTGAAGGAGGGGGAAGATTGGGGAGAGAAAGGGACAGGCTGTCCCAGGCACTGAAAATACCAGCAGTGGTGGGAGAGGACCAGAACATGTGTGCATAGAGGTATAGATGTTCCCACTTTTCTGTCTGAAGATTTATTTTCTGTTCAGAAGTCTCCTGCAGTGCTCTTGGAAGGACTGGTCCCAAGAGCTTCTCTCTCTAAGCCCCAAGGTCAGCCCAGCATTCACCATTTCTTGGTTACTGCTCCAGTAGTTTTTTTGGTCTCCCTTAATAGGTGAATAAATAAATGAAATAGGAATAGTTTTACTCAACAAAAATCACTGTTCAGTATATTCATGAAGAATTTAACATGGTACAGTGGAAAAAGGATTTGAATCCTGGGAGCTGAGTCGAGTCAACTGCGGGACTACAAAGATGAAAAAATCACTGTGAATGCTTTGTGTTCTCTGAGTGTGAGCCTTTGGGTAAGTTAGGTAGATTAAAGGTTTTCATTTGTAAAAATACAGTAATAAAATTTTATTTAATCTTTCTTATGTCATATGTATAATATGCAGTGTCCTGGAAAGAACATAAGTAATGGATTCAGAATGATTCCAAACTTCCTTTCTACTGATTACTGACTGGTTATTGGGGACATTGTATCTTATTATAATTTTTAGTACAATTATTTATTCTCATCCTTCTCATCTACAGTATGGGAACAAAGCCCAAAACAGTGTAAGTTTGTTATGAAGATTAAATAATTAATAAAAGTTTTAAATAGAGCATACAATTTTCACTCTATAAAACTTAGGAACTTTTTCTCCTCTGTTAAATTAAGTCATTTCCATTTTTTGCAGGGTTGTTTTAACTATCTTTTGGTAGTTAAAAGGTTGACAATTAACATGCCCATCCTGTCTATTAGAAATATAATTGTATGTACCAGGTAATATTTGTAGATTGATAAAATATTATAAAACTCTGGAAAAAAAAATTTGAAGGAGATAATATAACTTGTAAGCATCCTAAGCCTAAAGCTTCTTATTTTAATTATGGAATTGATTTAAGAATTATTTGGAATTTTTATAGGCTGCACTTAGATGTCAGTATCAATAGAAAAATGACATCTTTTGAAGGCTGTATGCCATTTTTATTTTTTATATGAGAAGATTTGAGTATTGTTCTTGTTGTTTAAGAGAGAAATGCTTTATTTATACTGTTGGTAGCTGTCACACTTTGTGCAAAGTGGAACCAACTCCGAGTTACGTGACAGCTAGAGCAGGGAAATTAATCAACAGTGAGGGAGTTCAGATGGTGGAAGATGTACGTTTTTTTGAGGCTTTTTTTTTTTTAAACATATTTTTACTTTTTTTCCCTTTGGCTAAATTACCTTTAAATCAGTTGCAGTATGCTTGTAATGTACCTATTTAGTTTCTCTAAGAGGGAAAGAGCGGTAAAGGCTAATCTTCGAAAACATTGTTTTTCTGGTTATACGTTTATTACCCACTGAGTCAGTTTAGTCTTCAGTTTCAAACAGTGCAGAAGTGGTTTCGGAAATAGCTTTGTTGCTTAAGCAAGTGCCAGGGACCATAAGATACATGTTGTTCTATGATTTATCATTGATGGTTCAGCTCTTCTCTTGAAGGTGGTAATTCTCAACTCTACTGAGGAGGTCAAGAACCTGTTACCATAAGAATAAATCTTACTCGTACAAGAGAAGCCTGTTTCTACTTGGTGTGCCCTCTATCCAAGATGACATACATAGGAATACACTATTGCACCTTTCTGGTCAAGCGTCCCCATGCAAGGACTGTTCTGTGTCCGTCATTTGCGGTTCATGCTAGTGGGAGAAGTGCATGGACTTTGGAGTCCAGTCTGGGCTTTAATCCCCTTCTTGATGCATTGGTCCTTCAGTGGTAGGTTTCTCACCTTCCATGCAGGAGACCTGTGTTCAGTTATGGCCAATGTGCCTCATGCACAGCCGTCACCCATTTGTCAGTGGGGGCCTTTGTGTTGCTATGATGCTGAACAGGACTCGGCAGACCCGATCCACACCTCTCACGGAGACAGCACAGGACCAGGCAGCGTTTCATTCCATTGTGCCAGAGCTCACCGTTAGCCTGGGGCTAATTCCCCTGCAGTTAACAACTGCTCACTTACTCTGTGCCTTCACTGGAACAAGTGACATGATTTTTCTGACTCCCTTTTTTCTTATGTGAAAGACAAGAATAATAACATAAAATTATAGCATAATTGTAATAAAACTATA
>NW_004444170.1:2746393-2777500 GCF_000243295.1 Trichechus manatus latirostris | reverse complement strand
TATCTCCCTGAAAACAATACTCAATAATTATGAGAGATAGATTATAAATATACCGTATTCTTTTCAGTTCTAACCCTCTATATGTTTATTATACACAGAGATATCAGGCAAAGGTGTCTAATTTGAAAAACAACCATTTTAATTGTTCTTATGATTTAGAAGACAGTCTTTTTTTAATTAGTATTTGAAGTTTATTCTTGTGGTAAAATGTAAATAACACAAAATTTGACATTTTAGCCATTTTTAAATGTACAATTCAGTGGCATTAATTACATGCACAAGGTTATGCAGCCTTCACCACTGTCTGCTTCCAAAACTTTTTGATCACCCCAAACGGAAACGCTGCCCCTTTCAACAATAACCCCCCACTACCCTCTGCCCTAAGGCTCTGGTAACATCTAGTCTACTTTCTGTCCTATGAATTTGCCTATTCTAGATATTTCATATGAGTGGAATCCTACAATATTTGTCCTATTTTGTCTGACTTATTTCATTTAGTATAATGTTTTAATATGTATCACAAATTCCTTCAGTTTTATGGCTGAATAATATTCCATTGTCTGTTTATTTCACATTTGGTAATGGACACCTGGTTGTTTTCAACTTTTGGCTACTCTGAATGATGCTGGTATGAACGCTTGTGCATGAGTATCTGATTCACTTCCTGCTATCAATTCTTTTCTTGCCTGTACCTATGAGTGGAATTGCTGGATCATACCGTAATTATGTGCTTAACCTTTTGAGGAACCGCCAGGAGTTTTCCAGAGCAGCTGTACCATTTTACATTCCACCAGCTATGGATGAGGGATCCAACTTCTCCACGCCCTCCCCAACACTTATTATTTTCAATTTGATTTCTCTCTCCCTCCCTTTCTTCCTTTCTTTTTTTCTTTCATTTCCTTTATAATAACCATCCTAGTGGAATGAAGTGGCATCTCATTGTGTTTTTGATTTCCATTTCCCTGATGACTAATAATGTTGAGCATATTTTCACTTACTTATGGGACATTTATGTATCTTGTTTGGAGAAATTTTTATTCATACACTTTGACTGTTTTTTCAGTTGGGTTGTTTGTATTTTGTCGAGTTGTATGAGTTTATTCTGGAGACTAAAGCGTTATCAGATACATGATTTTCAAATATTTTATCCTATTCCTAGTTTTTTAAATTTCTTGATAGTGTCCTCCGATGCACAGAAGTTTTTTAATTTTGATACAGTCCAGTTTATCTCTTTTTTTTCTATTGTTCCTCATTCTTTAGGTGCCATATCTAAGAATCCATTGGCAAATCCAAAGTCATGATTTTTTCCTATGATTTTTATCATTTTGCTCTTATATGTAGGACATTAATAAATTTTGAGTTAATTTTTGTACAGAGTGTGAGATAGAAGTCTAACCTTATTCTTTTACTTGAGGAAGTTCAGTTGTCCCAGAGCCATTTGTTGAAGAGACAGTTCTTTCGGGACAAAAGAAAACAAATCTCCATAAAGACACACTGTAGTAAAAGTCAAGGCTTCAAGTACAAAAAGACGACCTACAAAGACACACAGAACAGACAGAATGTCACCAAGCGATGACACTTTTTCTCACCTTGATTTTTGGTTTAATTAATCTCAATTAAAATTGCAACATTGTGTGTGTGTGTGTGTGGGTTGTGGTATTTCACACACTGATTGAAAATTTACATGGCTGCGCACAGGTGCAGGAGCAGACAGTACACTCTCGGGTAAGATCATGCAGAGGGAACTTGTCTAACTACACGTCAAATTTACAACAGACTCTGATTCTTTAAAATAGTGTGTTTTTATTACAGAAATAGAAAAATAGACCAGTATCACGATACCAAAACCCAAACCCATTGCTGTTGAGTCGATTCTGACTCATAGTATCATGATAGAGAGCCCCAAAATAGACCATGCATATATGAAACCTCTATGGACAAAGGTATATTTTATCCAGAAGTGCAGAAAGAATGAATTAGTATATGATTTTTATGATAAGTAGTTATCCAGTGGGGAGGATAAATGAAATTGAATCCCTTGTACATAACACATGCAGAAGTTATTTTGAGGTCCATTAAATCTTCAAGATGAGTGGCAAAATTATAGAATTTTACAACACAAATTAAAATATTTTTATTACCTCATAATATGGAAATATATATTTCTAATCAGACATAAAGATTCCAAACCATATTGAAATAGAGTTTTAAATGCAACCACATTAAAATTAAGATAGTCTCTAGATCAAAATCTTACATAATGAAGGTAAAATGTGAAGTCACATACTAGGGAGAATTAGTTATCAAGCTTATAATTCACAAAGGGATTTATCCAGGATATTTAAAAAAAGCTTACAAATCAGAAAAAATAGGCAGAATACTTAAAAAAAAAAAAAAAGATTTGCAACCTAATTAGTTCTCAAGGAAATGCAAATTAAATATGCAATGAAAAACACTTTAGCACTGACTTAATTTGTGAAAAATACAAAGGTGGACGACAGTATGAGGTGTTGGAAAGAAAATAGTGTCCCTGGAACTGTTACATAGTTCTGGAGTTTGGGCGGGGGGAAAAGAAAGAAAAGATGGTATAGTCACTTTTGAATAGAATCTGGCGTTGTCCGTAAGGTTGAAATTGTGCGCGTGACTCAACTCATCCTCTTAGGAATATAACCCAGAGAGACATGTACTCTAGGTGACAATATCATGCTATTAGTAGCTGCAAAATGTGTAAAAGCAGAACGGTAGAAAGAATACAAATGTTTATCAACAGTATAAGGGATACATAATATAGAGTATAGGTGATATAATTGAAAAAATGCAATAACGAAAATGTTGCTATAGGCAATAACATGGAGAAATCTCTGTAACATAAAACAGAGTGAAAAAAAATCAAGATTCAGGGGAATGCATATGGTACTAATCTATTTATGAAAAGTTAAAAACATAAAAAAGAAGCCGTAGAAATGTCATGATACTAATATTAAAATGTAAGGGAGGAACAAAGAATAAATTGAGAATAGAGATTTCCTCTGGCAAGCAAAGGCAGGAGTATGAGATTAGTGTTGTGTTTTAAATGTATGTTCTATGTCTTTAGCAGCGGTAGATTCATTATGTTAGTGATTTTTCCAATAGAAAACAGATTGTGCTCTCGAATGGCTTTTATTTGTGAATGGACTATTTAGAGTATTGTAGGCATAGGTGATACAATGGTTAAGCACTCAGCTGCTGACTGAAACGGTGATTCAAACCACCCAGTAGCTCTGCAGTAGAAAGACCTGGCAATCTGCTTCCGTAAAGATTACAGCCTAGAAAACCCTATGGGGCAGTTCTGCTCTGTCACATGGGGTTGCAATGAGTTGAAGATCTACTCAACAGCACAGAACAACATAACAACATGAGGTGTAGGGAAATAAGAACAAATAGTGTATATAGCTGGCCCAGGAGTAGCCAAGCTGGGGCTATCCCTGGGATGAAGGGGAAGGAGAGACGAGAGCAGTAACTGGAATCTGGAAAGAAAGAGGCAAATAGAGGACATAACCTTGAGAGGAATGGCTGCTTTTAGTCAAGTGACAAAGGCAACATCAAGCGGAAAGAGGCAGCATAATAAGTAACCTGTCCTGAATAACCTCTAATAATCTAAGGAGCCCTGGTGGCATAGTGGTTAAAGCACTCAGCTGCTGACCAAAAGGTCAGTGGTTCAAACCCACCAGCCACTCTGAGGGAGAATGATGTGGCAGCCTTCTTCCATAAAGATTTTACAGCCTGGGAAACCCTATGGGGCGGTTCTACTCTGTCCTATAGGGTCGCTATGAGTAGTCGGAATCTACTCAACAGCAGTGGGTTTGGTTTTTTGGTTTGGATCTAATAGTCTCTTCAAGCAACTTCCGGGTTGGTGAAATTCAACCAGCAGCTGAGAGAGCAGGAGAGCCTGTTGATGGAGGTCAGGCGGGTCAGTTTTATGGAGTAGGAAGCAGAGGGAGCAGTAGTCTGAGGGCCAAACAGAAGACTTAGGCACAGTTTTAGATACTCATTTGTATATATCCAAAATGCGATACATTTTCTAAGTAATGTTACTCTCTGCAAAGGAAAGGAAACAAATACAGGGTGAGCTATACACTGTTAAGGATGGGACCCAAGTGAATAAAGAGCTAGAAGAAAGGACAAGAACAAGGAGGCCCGAGGAGGTGAGGTCACGAAGGAAGAAGGGTGAACACGGAGGATGTTTTCCAAGGAGCTGGTTACAGCCGTTAGCTCTGCTTTCCATTAAGATTCCTCACCTCTTAGGAACTGTTTCTCCTGTGGTAGTATTGAACTGTTTTCTATGAACAACTTCGCTCCTACTAGAAATATATCTCATAGATTTTGACAGATGTATCCTTTTAAAAAGATCACGTTGCTCCATGCAGAACATCAGAAACCAGGTTAATACATTTCAATGTAGCAGCGTCGTCATAGTAATTTTACTCTGAACAAGCTGAATTAACCATTTTATAGAGGTCTTGGACGTATTAAAATGTTATTCTCTTATAGACTAAGAGGTCTTCATGAAGTTGGAAGAATTATTTTTAGAATACTCATTTCAGAGTTCAGAGTGTCCACCAGTAGTTAAATGTTCCTCGTTATCTCTGATTTGATGTGAAGAAGGGGCAAGGGAAGAGTTTTTCTCATTATTTTATTTCAAATATATTCCAGTTAGCAGGTTTATGAGACTGAAGTGTATTATCTCTAAAAGTGTGCTAAATTACAATGTCAAAATTCTTACATGAAAGAATACAATAGTTTTGCTTGCAAATGCATAAAATTAAATGATTTAAAGAGGTTTTACTTTCAAGTAGCAATCCTCATTCAGTAGGTGTGTCGAATCTGAGTTCAATAGTGATGCAACATGTTTACCACAGATTTGTACATTAATATGCTTTATCTTTGAATTAAATTATCATGATGCCTAAAAAGGAGTTTCAGGTGAGCTTTAATTGGGTGGGTAATTTTTGCACATCTACTGTGGTAATAGTCCTGGACTAGGGGAGTCATAAACAAGAACAAAACAGACTCTAGCTCATCTCTTCACGTTTCAAGTTTTTATTTTCTTTTATAAGAGTTACATTCACTGACAGAAGTAACACATGTTAGTCATTTATAAAGTCTTCAGGATAGTACAATATTCCAGAGAGTTTAAAGATTGCGTATCAAGAAATTAATTTCACCTATTGCTTGCCTCCTCTCTTTTTTTCTCTTACCTTTCCTGCTTTCTACTTCTCCCAAATCACAAAGTTTACTGCAGTTCACACTGAATGTCTGCTTGGGCCCCAGTGACGATAGCACACTTGCCCAGACATTTGCCAACAAGGTCCTCAAGAACTATGATCCCAGTAAATCCAACAGAAGTACTGTCACTGGTCATGTCGTTGAGATCGATTTGGATCAACTGACAGTTGACAATAAAGGGCTTTGTCTCCACTGTAATCATCCTCAGGCCTACAAGGCCACTCATTCCTGTCTTCTTGTTCTGTTTCCACTGTACCCTCCTTACCCCACGTGGAGCAGCAGCAGTGATGCAGAATTTAAGAGTGCTCCATTGTTGACTCCACAATTTCCTCATAAGCACTTGATGCTGCCATTTACTTGATTTCTTCAGATAGTGTCCATTGAAGCTATTCAGCAAATCCAGGTTTTGCATTTCTTCCAAAAATAACTAAATTATTGGCTAAAACATTGAGGGCTATAGTTTTCCAGCCATAGTATAAGAATCACAAATAATTTCACATATGAGCATGCACTGAAATCTATGTCAGTACTGCTGCCTGGTGACCAAGTTAATAAGGTGTGCTGCAGATTTCAGAGAACATGGTATAGAAAATGTATGATATATTTATATCGTACATCTTACAGGTGATGTAATATGGTATTTGACAAAGCCAGTCTAATGGTAAAAATTACCAGTGAAATCAAGACCATATGCCTCAAGATATTTGTCAGAATCGTATGAAGTGTTTATATCCTGTTGCCTGATCATGTTTAGAATATTTCCAGGTTTTTCAAATTTTATTGAAGTTTTTATTAATAGTTGCACAAGAATAAGTTAAGGTGGCTTTAACAGAACTTCATTTTCTATCTGTAGCTTCAGAGGTAGGTAATCATTTTAAGAAAATGGTGCCCAAAGATGGTTACATAACCCATGTAGCTGCAGAAGATGTGTTTGCCCATCACTCTTGAAAGCATGACATTCCATTTAGATCAAACAATAGTTCTTCTAAATTAGTGTTGTTCATTTTGGAATCCAAATTTTTCTGTCCATATGTATAAAACTATTAAAGCCATAGCTGTTAATATGTTGACTCTATTCACAGAAGAACTTCACAGTTAAATGATGTCAGTTTTTGTATCAGTCAATACAAATGATATTTCTGTTCTCATCCAATTCACAGAATAAAATAATACTTTTTGAATTCATTCAGTTGAATGTAAAAACATTCTAAATGTTTGTGTACATTAAGTTAAAATGTTTAATGATGAAAATAAAATCATTTGTTTTTACAGTGATAATACAGATACAAATTTTAGTGGAACACAGTCTCATGGACAAAACTATGTTCTGAGTTCTTCCTAAAATAAGGTACTCATGTAACAGAAATGTGTTTGAGTTGGTTTTGATGCATCCATAAGTCATACTTCCCTCCAAACTGCAATATATTTACTGAGAAATTGAAAACATTGGGGATAAAAATAGAAAAATTAAGAATATCTAGAGACTGGGGCATAGAACACACTCCATTGTTTTGAATGAGTAAGTGTATGCTTGGGTGTGTGGACCCTGGATCTTGTCATGAGTTTGTTGCCCAAATAAAATAAACCACTTTTGGTTCAGTGTTTCTACCTTTGTTTTCAAAGCGCTCTCCCACAGGAATGATGATTTCTGAAGAGGCATCCTTTTTTGATTGCTGTGTGTATTTTTACACCCTTCTCCCAGATAATGAACCAAAATAAGATTACACATGCCTTGCTTTTCAGAATTGGAGGGAAGGTTCTGTAAATGGGGAGACTGGGAGGAAGAACTGGCTGACTGCAGATACAATCTCAGACAGAAGAATTTTAGGAAAGAGAAGATGTGGTAATTGAGGATCTGGAAATTGATTCTTTTTGCTATCCATGCTCACATACCCAGGATAGACTGTGTTCCCCTGCATGCATGATTATTCCACTCTGATGATTAAAGTTTGAAATGAAACACACTTGAAATCAGTTTAAGGCAGAACAGTATTAGCCCAGCAGGTCCATCTGATGGTGTTATCTTAATAACTATATCCCAAGGAATTCTCTTGATAAATTCACCAAATTCCAAGGAAAGGTCTTCAACTTTTAGATTTGGGAATTTAAATATTCATAATGTCCCAAATCATCTGGACCTAGACTTTGATTTGGCAGAACCAAGTAAACAAAAGTTTAGTGCTAAAATGCAAAAGTATTTTCTTAACTGATACTGATAATAATCAAATGCAGACTTCTTTTCCGCAATAGGCATACTATTTCTCTTTTATTGAACCCTACTAAATAATGTAAATAGTAATTGGCATTGTTTGGTGACTAGAGAGTCG
This sequence comes from Trichechus manatus latirostris, assembly GCF_000243295.1. NCBI lineage: Eukaryota > Metazoa > Chordata > Mammalia > Sirenia > Trichechidae > Trichechus > Trichechus manatus. The sequence continues at coordinate 2,769,908 of NW_004444170.1, read as the reverse complement.
TATCAAAGAGTGCTAGTAGGATGATTCTATTAGCCAAAATCGTAAAATGACAACACGTGATCCCCCTTTCTAACACAGAAGGTTTGTATATCTGCCACACCGAATGGCTGAGCACATTTGCCCTTGGAAAGTTCTAGGGACACACACACACCTTTTACAAATTCCTTGAGATCCTATCCTTTATTAATGCATTATTTCCTAATGCAGGTATTATTACAACTATGTACGAGTTTCTCTAGTAAAAATCAGAATCGCATTTCCCTTGACTGAATCCAAGTATACGTAATAACTACTTAGAGGAATTTTTATAGATGGCTGAAATCATCCTTTATATTTGATTAGATCTAATTTCATTCAGAGAGAAAATTTAATTTTAACTAAGGTAGTACTGCTTTATTAAAGTGCTGGGTATAAAAGACAAAACAAAACACCTATTGCCATTGAGTCAATTCGGACTTATAGGGACCCTATAGGACAGAGTAGAATTGCCCTATTGGGTTTCCTAGGCTGTAGGGTCACTATGAGTCAGAATCAACCCAGTGGCAAAGGGGAATCTTTAAGGGAGCAGATTGCAGTGTCTTTTCTCCCACAGACCAGCTGGTGGATTCAAACTGCTGACCTTTTGTGCCACCAGGGCTCCTTTTAGTTAATTGCTTACAACTGTGTAATCTCCTCAAGCATGTTAGTTATGCTGTCTTTTGTCTGTTCTCTATGGAGTTTAGCATCAGAAATCTTAAAATGAAAAAGCACATGTGAGTTTATCTTTTGGGTCAGTAAGAAAGTGAGGCTGGAAGCCGGGGAGACTGGGAGGCTGGATCCCATTTTCAGGTCGCAAGAGAGAAAGCTTTAAAGACAGCCTGAGATCGGAAGTCAAACTAAGTGCTTCCCTGCCACTGACCTGGCCTGGCTCAGATGTACAGAACAAATTTTTATTTGAAATAAATGAGCATTTTGTTTTGTTTTTTGTTGTTAAATAATATGCTTTGCATGAAACTTTTATGAATGTTAGAATTATTTTAATTATCTAAGAAATCAGTATCACAGAGGCTGAATTAATATATTAAATAGCTCCAAATTCTCCCCTCAGTGATAAGATTTAAAAGGAAAAAAAATCCACAAAACTTCAGAATTTATTGAATTCTAAGAATAAGTAACAGGAGCTAGCAGTGATGTTAGTTGAGAGAATTCCATTTGAACAGAAGCTACTAAGAGGCACGTGGTACATGACAGATTCTCTGTGCACTGTCTCTAAAAGGTGAGTGAGAGACAGAGACACATGGCGGGAGAGAGAGAGGCTGGGGAGGAGGAGGAGAGATGCATTGTTGCTAAGCTTGACATCACTGTTATCTTAATTTTTAAAATATAAGAAATGATTGATTTCTGAAGAGTTACAAGTTCCTGAATGAGAATCAATACTGAAGAACAAATACATTAAACCACTGTAATGAATTACTTTCAGAAATGCTCAGTATAAATCTGAACATATCAACCTGATATTTTGTAAGAAGAATGGGAATAGTCTCCCTTTTTCTTTTCTGCCCTCTATCCCTCTTCACACACCACAGAAAATACATTTTATGTAAACGTATACATACACACCCATACACACACACACACACAGCCCTGGTGGCACAGTGGTTAATGTGCTGAGCTGCTAAGCGAAAGATGGACGATTCGAACCCACCAGCTGCTCCATGGAAGAAAGATGTGGCAGTCGGCTTCCCTGAAGATTACAGCCTTGGAAACCCTATGGAGCAGTTCTACTCTGCCCTATAAGGCCGCTATGGGTCAGAATCAACTCAAAGGCAACGAGATATATATATATATATATACACATGTTTATATACATGAGTCAATACATCTGCTGAACTTTCAGCTATGCCCCGATAAGTAAGATCTGACATAATTAAGGAAAACTTTAGATCTCAATACGCTACAAAGAAAAGCAAAAGCACTTCTGTGATGTGTTATATGTTACATCAGAAGCAAATTATTTTTTAAATTAATATTAAAATTCAAAGGACTTAAAGAAGTAGAAGAAAACAAAAGCCCTTCGCTGACATTTTGTAATCTACTCTTTACATATTATGAAATACACACACTATGATTCTATCTTCTGTATCATTTATATGACTGTGATCGTGGTTGGAAGGACACGTTTTAGAGAAGAGCCATGTAGTGAGGGAAGCTTGTAGGGGCTAAGTGAAGAGCCGAAGTTCATTTCTGTTGAGACTGCAAAGCAGAGATGGGCTTAAATTGCAGCAGAGGGGATTTAGGTTAGACATTAAAAAGATCACTCTTGTATAAGGACCCTAAGCCACCAGCATTGCGAAGAGAGTTAATAAATCCCATGGTTTATATGAAAGCAGGGGCACAAAAGTAAGTGAATTCTTAGACTGCTTTTAACACTTGAGGTTTGGAGATTTTCTCTCTTGATGTATACATGAATGTGGATTCAACAAGGACTTTTTTTTTTTCCTCCATTTTTCAACTTGCCATCTTTCCTGCGTTTTGATAGCTTTGACTGGTGCTAATTTACTATTGTGTCTGGTTATGTGGATTGCATTCTGAATGTAGTTAAGTGCCATTTATTTCTAGTAAACCACTCATTAGCATTGGCAAGATCAGTATTTACAACTTAATCACCTTGAGGCATAAAGTACAGCTCTTTTGGGGGTTTCAGTATTTTAAGCCCATTAGAGAAAAAAATCATTTGTGTTTGGCATTGGGTCAGGTATCTTATATATGATGATTTTTTTTTTGGTAAATCACAACTGAAATACCAAGGAGCTTTATCTAGCATTTACTCATAATAATACTGCTGTGATGTTTTATGAAGCAATAATACACCTCCCCAGCGGATTAACTGTGAGGTTGATGGCTGGTTTTTCACCACCAGGATGCCAGATTATTGTCCCATAAAACAGTTCAACAGTACTGTTACTGGCAATATATAGTGTCCTTGGAATCCGTTTTAACTTCAATGTCTAAGAGTACTTTACCAGTGAGAATGACTACATACCTTTAAAGGAAATGTGAACAGATACTAAATCAACTGTATCCTGTAGAAGAAGAAGAATTTTTTTAAAATCTGAAGTAGATATTTACAAATTTAAACATTCATGATTTCCTAAGAGTCCAACAATACTAAGCACAGCCTCAGATTCCTTGATTTGAGTGTTGATGCAGCATATACCATTCCAACAAGAAATTTCGTATCTCCTATTTTCTACATCTATACACCTGCATCTGTCCATTTTCTTTAGCCCTTGTGGTGCAATGGTTAAGCGCTCAGCTGCTAACCAAAAAAGTAGGCAGTTCGAATCCACCAGCCACTCCTTGGAAACTCTACTGGGTAGCTCTACTGTGTCCTATAGGGTCCCTATGGGTATCCACTTCTTTAATACACAACACACAGGAACACAGACACACATCATAGTTTACTGTCGTTTTCTCTCTTTGATTTGGTAGCATTTCCATTACAGATGTTTCTCTCCTCATCAACACATCTATTTAGTGTCAGCAATCCCTCATTTTCTCTATAACACCTTTATCTCCTTTTTGACACACCTTTTCTCCTGAAGGATCTTAAGCAGGTAAATGAAATAATTACTCCTAAAAAATGGAGGGAATCTCTGGCTTTTAAATAAGTAGAACATTAGCTGAGGACATCCACAGGCCAGTCATTGTTCAGGCACTTTACCTGAGTTTTCTTATTTAATACTCACTGCCACCTGACAAGAGAGGCATTATTATTATCATGATGGTAAAGTAACTTGCCCGAGATCACACATCTGGTAATCGGTACAGGCAGGATTTGAATCCAGCAATAGCCTAGATTTTAGAGGCTTGAAAATTAAGTTTGAAGCATACTGTAACCCATTAACCCGTGGCCATCAAGTTGATTCTGACTCATAGCGACCCTATAGGACAGAGTAGAACTGCCTTGTAGAGTTTCCAAGTAGCAGCTGGTAAATTCGAACTGCCAACGTTTTGTTTAGCAGCTGAGTTTTTAATCACTGCGCCATGAGGACTCCATGGCCCATGTGATTTATCCTTGTTTCCCCATCACTTAGTACAGTACCTAACAAAGCACTACCTGGTCTCAGGGGAAGGTCCCTGAGATACAGTCTGCTGTTACTACTGGTTCACTTTCTCACCAACCTAGTCATAGCTCAAGTGTCCCTAAATGGAAAGACCTCTTAGGGCTCTGTGCTTCAGCTCTGCATCCCTGGGGAAGCGTGCGCGCACGCACGCACACACACACCCCCAAAAACCCTATACTTTAGAAAGTGACTGTCAATATGGGAAACTAAACTGCCCTTAGACGCTCTTTATAATTGTCATTCCTGCTTTAGGAATTTTCACCCACTTTTCTTTGTCATTTTATAAATATTCCTTCATAGTTTTTTAATTCAAGTTTTCCACTTGTTTTAACCATCTTAACCCTGTGTTGTATAACAATAAAATATTAGTATTTTGGAAGCGATTATTATTACTTAGCTTTTATCAAGCTAATGCTGTATGCTAGGTCTTGAGCTAAAAAAAGATCTTCATATGTATTTTAACCATTCCCTTTCTCTTTCTGTAAATCACCTGTTTAAACGAAGACTCATGGTCAACACGTTTGGATAATGAGAGTACAATGCATGTTTCAAGATGAAGACCTGTCTTTTAAGATCTTCGCCTCTGGCTGTGTGGCAGTAAGGTGGTCATGGTTGTCCTAGGTACATTATATAACGTACCTTGCAATCGTCTTTCACAGCTCCATAACTAAAAGTTTATAAATCTCCTACTTAGAGATATGTTTGCCTCCATCTCCAAGTGGTCCTAAAATTTTCACCATCCTCTTAGGAAGTAGATGTTGTTAACTGCCATTGAGTTGGCCAGCTAACTTAGGGCGACCCCATGCAAAACAGGATCAGACCATTGTGATCCCCAGGGTTTTCACTGGCTGATTTTTGGAAGTAGATCAATCACCAGCCCTCCAAGGTGCCTCTTGGTGGACTTGAGCCTCCAACCTCTCAGCTATCTAAATGTATACCCGTAGCCATCCGGTCGATTCCGACTCATGGAAACTCCATGGGTTACAGAGTAGAACTGCTCCATAAGGTTTTCTTGGTTGTAATCTTTACAGAAGCAGTTCACCAGGCCTTTCTTCTACAGAGTTGCCAGATGGGTTCAAATCGCCAACCTTTAAGTTAGCAGCTGATCAAAAATTGCTTGTGCCAACCAGGCTTCTTCCCCTTAAGGAGATAGCTACTGGAAAAAGGAAATAAAGTGTACTTTGGAGCCCTGGTGGCGCAGTGGTTAAGAGCTATGGCAAGCTATGGTTGCTAACCCAAAAGTGGGCAGTTGGAATCCACCGGTCGCTCCTTGGAAATCCTATGGGGCAGTTCTACTCTGTAACCCATGGAGTAGCCATGAGTCAGAATCGACTTCATGGCAATTGGTTTGGGTTTTTCATTTTCAGAATTTTGCCTGAACATTTAGCGTAAACTGTCCAGGATAAGATCTCAAACTCAAATACAGCCTACTTGCTTTACGAACCCTTGACTAAGTTGAAATCTGTATCGATGAAGCACAAACAAAAGAGGTGGTTTTAGAGTAATATTAGTAAACAGGGCCAGTAGCAGAAGCTTCCCAGTTGAAATATTCCGTATTACTCTGGCGATGGAATGAGACTGTGGCAAAGCAATTTTACATTTGGGCCACACTAAGCAAAAGTATCACCACTAACGAATGGCAAAACGGTGCTTATGTGAAGGTACAAAATACACTCTAGATATCAGTGGGCTGATATGATATGTTTATAACTAAAATGGCTAACTTACCATAGTGTTGGAGATGTGCTACCTTCACTTCAAACATTGCTGTTCCCAGAGAGTCCCCAACAATATCTGTTTTTCAACGCCAAGGCCCTTACTGTTGGCTGATTACTGTTGTCAGTTTATCTCTTCTAAAATATCGTTTCCTTGAGGTATTTACAATTTGATTAAGGAATATGGAAGACTCAAACTATCAATATATAAACATTAACATAGGTTGACTTTTTCAACATCCTTTAGATTCATAAATTTGCCTTGAAATACTATATTTTATTACATTAAAAAACTTTATCTCATCAGAATCCTGAATTGACAAATAAAAATTAATGACAAGGGTTACTTAATACTTCACCATGTGCCAGGCATGGTTCTAAGTATGTTGCATTTAATCTGAACAACCAACCTTTGTGGTGAGTGATATCTGTGTACCCATTCTACAGTTGGTAAAACATAGCACAATTGCTCCACTAAGGAGTAGAGCTGAGATTCAGTTCCAAGCATTCTGATTCTGATTAATGTGGATGGTATTCATAAGAGATGAAAAAGCTTCCATTATTAATTCAAGGGGAATTATTAAAGGGCAGGTAGGAAGCCAAGCAATGCTGCAATCTCAGGCAAACCCTCAGAGGCAAACACACACACACACACACACACACACACAATCACACAGACACTCATGCGTTGTTCCCAAGTCTCAGTTTACCAAGTTTTTAAATTAGAACAGTGACTGCTATGTTCTTATTTAATACCAGATAAAATAAATAAAACAACAGTTGTGTAAACAATTTTTATTAAATGTTAATTTTATTCCATTCCAAAATAATTCTTCTTCCTGATTTCAGTTGCTTATTTCATTTGTTTAAAAAATTCACTGTTGTAAGCTTTGATTTGGCTCTGTAGATACAAAGATAAGACACACTCTTTTCTGTTTATCTCATTTATTTGTCTATTTTTAGTCCATTTTGCCATAGCTACATTTTAATGCTCCATTCAAACAGCAGCTCAATATTTTTTAAGGTATCTTTTGTGAGTCTAATTGCAATAAGAAGTAGTGATGAAGCAGTATACTTGAGCCCCACGTACAGCTTCATAAGTGTTTACATCTTGATGAGCCAGCTCCTGTAGGAAATGCTTTACTTCTAAAGACAGGGCAGCTGCAGTCTGAGAGAACAGCACACCTTTCACAGTGGGCATTTCTCATGAAAAAACATGTTGTCTGAGAGAGTACCATGAGTCAGTTTTAGGATCAGGAATCGAAGTCTGGACCCTTTTCCCTTCTTTAGTTTATGAAGCTCTACAGTCATGGGCTTTCAAAGAAATGGTATTCTAAAATAAATTTGATGAAAGCCTGGGAAAGCCTTTTTTTTTCTCCCTAATATCTGAGTGAAAAACAAGGGCTGTATACAAATTATCACATGGGAATAAGGTGAAATTAGTCTTCATTTAAAATAAATCCAACTGCAAAAATAAAAGCATTTTCTACAATCTCAGGAATGATAACACTCACATGCGTCTTCCACCCCTTTCAACATCTAGATTTCAGTTTAAACATGGCAATGGAAGAAATCTCCAAAGAGACTGTAGTAGAAGTGTGAAAAGAAGGCAGAGGATTGAACACAAGAAGATATCACTGTTAAAAGATAAAACAGCGGAACAGGAACTAGTGACATAGATGAAGATGGAGTCTCGATCGTAGTGGAAAGCATTATAGGTGACAAGAAGTCAAGCAACCCGGGATGATGTACTCTAGTCCAGCCCAGTAGGGTTGCCAGATGAAATACAGGATGACCAGTAAAATTTGGATTTCCGATACCATGAGTACTTTTTTGGTATAAATATGTTCTAAACATGCATGGGGATATACATATACTTATTTATTTATTTTTATCTGAGATTAAAATTTAACCGGGTGTCCTGTGTTAAAAATAGTGAATTTCTAGCTCCTACTTGTAAACTTTCTCATAAGTTTAGAGATGTTTTTTTCTTAGTTAAATTTCCTATAATGAATTGGAAAGTTTATTAGGAGGTGAAATTATTTAGTTGCTGCATCCTTCTCCCAGGATGAAGGAGAGCATTCCCTGTAATCTAAGCTGCTTTCTTCCTGAGAAGATTAGAGTCTCCTGCTGACAATTCTGTGATCTACACCTGAAGTCCTTTTCCCAAAATAATGAAAACAATGCCCCTGACAGTGTGTTTTCCCAGTCATGAATGAAAGGATATGTGCCTAGAGCACATTGAAAGTCTGAAGGCTTTACCTCTGCCGTGACATCTTCTTCATCTCAGAGAACAGTCTCTGGATGTAAGTACAGATTGTATTAGAAGGGTCTAGGGCGCAGAGTTCACTTCTAAAACGTCTGGTTTTCTTTCTTTTTTTTTCTTTTTTTTTTTTGAGTGCTCAGACTATCAGTTTTTAACAAATGATTATTTGAAGGGATTAGAGTTTTGAAGGGTTAAAGGCTTCCGCTGTTTTTAAATATACCAAAAAGTTGTTAAACAGTTACATAATATTAAGACATCTTTAAACACGTACAACAGAACTGTCTCCACTGAATCAGAGACGTGAATTGTATAGTGGGGTGCACTGTTCAGGAAACCTGCAATCCTGGGCCATTGGTTGTTATTCTCACTGGTTGACTCAGACTCATAGCAACCCCATGTGACAGAGTAGAACTGCCGCATAGGGTTTTCTTGGCTGTAAACTTTACAGGACCAGATCACCAGGTCTTCTTCCCATGGAGCTTCTGGGTGGGTTTGAACTAACAACCTTTTGGTTAGCAGACATGTGCTTAACCATTAAGCCACCAGGGGTCCTTTTTAGTGGGGGAGGGAGGATGATTTGTTTGCACTTTGTTTGTCCTTCCTTTCATCTGCCACACCACCCTATGGGTGGAGAATGCTTCTTAACTTATTGATGTGGGTCTTGGCCATGGGACTTGTTTTGGACAAAGTGGTGGGGGCAGAAGTGAGCACCAGCCAGTTCTGAGCTGAGGCTTTCAGAGACTTGATGAGTTTCTCCTGCCTACTTGCACATCTGACATTCACAATCAGAAGAGCAGAGCCCAGGTAGCTGCTGCCCTTCAGCTTGTGTCCCAGAGTGAGACACAGGAAGGAGACTTGAACTCAAACAAAGACACATCTAGCCAAACCACACTTGTGAATGAAAAATAAATGTTTGTGTTGTAACCATGGAGATTCTGGAGTTGTTTGGAATGCAGCATTATCACAGCAAAAACCTAATTATGTAATTCATATTATTATGCCACAATTTAGGAGAAGAGGCAATGTAACCTAGCTGAAGAATTACAGTTATCAGCTATCCTGTTCTGGGTATACCTAATTAGAAAATGTGAGTACATCTAAATTCTCAATTAGCAGCTAACACTTCCAAATATTTAATTTCAAGAACCATGCAATCATGGGTCAGTATACATTGAAGGTATGTTTTAGAAATTAATTTATATCTTATTTTACAATTCTTATATTTTAAGTTAAAAATCACAAGGATCACATATGTATCTCTAGCATATATATTTTTTCATATATTTGATGCAATTATTTAGCATCTCAAAGACATGTATTTTTTCATACACATCTTGGAATTTCCAGTATTTTTTTTTAACAGAGACCTTTACACATAATAACAATTAAGCATGTACACGCAGAATTAATATCGAAACAGGGAATGTTTATATAAGACATTTATCTTCTCCATAAAGGAGCAGATAGTCATATCCCTACAGAAGTACCACTTTCAATCTCCCCAATTGCCATTTTTTTGTTGTTTTTCATCTTAATAAAAATATGTTGGACCAAACATGATTTTTCCTAAGTTGCAGTTTTAAAAATATTTCATTTTCAAACAAAAAAAAATACTTGAAATAAATTGTTAGATTATTATGACAGTATGGAGTCTTATTTATTTTTTCCATGGTTTAAGGGCACAAACTCTACCTTCAAATCAGATTTAGTAATTGATTTCTTCATGTTATTATTTATGAATACTTCCATCCTCATAATTCTATGTTGGGGTGGTTGTTAGGTGCTGTCGAGTCAGTTCTGACTCATAGTGACCCTTTGTACAACAGGACAGAACACTTCCTAGTTTTGGGCCATCCTTATAATCATTACTATGTTTGATCTCATTGCTGAAGCCACTGTGTCAGTCCCATTTTGATGAGGGTTTTTTTTCACTGACCTTCTACTTTACCAAGCATGATGTCCTTCTCCAGGGACTGTTTCCTCCTGATAACATGTCCAAAGTATGCTTCTAAGGAGCATTCTGGCTGTACTTCCAAAACAGATTTGTTCGTTGTTTTGGTACTCCATGGTATATTCAGTATTCTTCGCCAACACCATAATACAAAGGCATCAATTCTTCGGTCTTCCTTATTCATCGTCTAGCTTTCACATGCATATGAGGTGACTGAAAACACCCTGGCTTGGGTCAGGCTCACCTTAGTGCTCAAGGTGACATCTTTGCTTTTTAACACATTAAAGAGGTCTTTTGCAGCAGATTTGCCCAATGCAGTATGTCATTTGATTTCTTGACTGCTGCTTCCATGGGTGTTAATGGTGGATCCAAGTAGAATGAAATCCTTAACAACTTCAATCTTTTCTCCAATTATCATGATGTTGCTTATTGGCCCAGTTGTGAGAATTTATGTTTTCTTTATGTTGAGGTGTAATCCATACTGAAGGCTGTAGTCTTTATCTTCATTGGTAAGTGCTTCAAGTCCTCTTCACTTTCGGCAAGCAAAGTTGTGTCATCTGCATAACACAGGTTGTTAACCAGTCTTCCTCCAATCCTGATGGTGTGCTCTTCTTCACTATGTTGGGGAGAACTATCACATCTAGTATTCCTGACAGATGAACAAAAATATATTTATGTTTCTCTTTGTGTTAAAGATATGTGAAGGTGATTTTCATGAAACAGTCAATTATTTCTTGAAAACCCTGGCTGTGACTGTAAAGAAATAGATCCAGGTAAGAAATGTTTTCCTTTAATCTTTTTTAAAACATCAACTGGCCAGGAAGTGATTGTATTGGTTGAGTCTTATGTCTTTAAGGTTTGAGTGCTAGGCTATTCCTCTTCCCTCCACCTGAGTAACTGGCCTTAGTAACAGCATCGTTGTCATCTAGGTGCCAGCCTAATACAGATATTCTACTTCATCTTGTAATTCTTGCACGCTACAATATGGAAGTCTAAGATATATCTACTATATATCATAAAGAAAATAATAAGGATATATTTAAACACACCATATAATGGCTGAAAATGCCAACAGATGCTAAAGGGAGGTTGACCCAATATTCTTAGTCACTGATAGGCCACACAGGAGCCCTGGTGGCACAGCAGTTAAGCACTTAGCAGCTAGCTGAAAGGTCAGCTGTTTTAACCCACCAGCCACTCCACAGGAGAAACATGTGGCAATGTGCTTCTATAAAGATTATAGTCTTGGAAACCCTATGGGACAGTTCTGCTCTATCCTATAGGGTCACTATCTGTTGGAATCTACTGCAGGGCAACAGGTTTGTGTGTGTGTGTGTTGTTAGGCCTTATATTAATTAACTGCTTATTAATCAATCAACTAATTAACCAATTACTTAATTCATTGAATAATTAATGAGTCAGTCATTCATTAACTTCAAAGGCAAAGGGATATGGTAGAAAATATGTCTTTGACTATGTTTAAAACCAAATTCTACTGCTCATTTGTTTGCTGAGAGCAGGCAACAGATTTAATTCTTCCATATCTCAGGTTTCTCTTCACAGTAGGGTAACACTCACTTTTTCGTATTAAAAAACTAAAACATACTGTGTAACAGGCCTCTTACATAGTGAGTAGGCACCAATGTTTTCATTCCTGTGCCTTATTTTAGTAGGATATTTGGAGTACCGGCTCTGTTCTCTTCATTTTCTTATCCACATCATCGTTTTCTGACACAGAAAGCTCACCATGGTCAAGGTGCACAGAGTTTAATCACCCACGATTTACTCATATTAAAAACAAAATACTAGATTTTCTTTATCTTTGCTGTCAAAGCAATGTGGATTGACAATACCATATTGTACATAATAGGTGACCAGGAAAATCCCCTCATCACACAGTAACACATGTAGGGAGACTAGGACCTATAGAATTCCAGAGTTCAGTAGTGATATCAAGAACAGATGCAAGCAGCCCACGTATTTTACATCATGAAGTAACCTGCATTCCTAAGTCACATTTTCCATCTTAGGTACTCCTCACTGCCATTTGTTTGTCCTTCCTATCATTTCAGTGCTTCATGGGTGACAGAAAATATTTCATGTGTTTACAGTTTTGAACAAATCAGTCATTGCAGAGGAAGGTTAAACATTCAAATACAAACATCCAGCTGTTTTCAAACTGAAACTTCCTTAATGTTCTAAACGTTTCGGGAGAAAATGATGGGGGGAACCAAAACTGCTATGTTAATTTTTCCCTGCAAAACAAAGATTATTTGATATTTCCATGAATATGTGTAATACTTATATACATAATCATATATATATGCATATAAATATGTTCTGTATAAATGTTATTCAGAATTATAGACTAAGTAATAAATTAACTCACAAGCATCAGTTAAACATCAACTAAACTATGAACGTATGTAATCTATTTGTTGTGAAGTTTTATGTTTACATCAGTAAAATATCACATTTGGTTCTCAAAAAACTTATCTTAAAATAATAAAGGGAATATATTTATGAAACTATGTCTGTGCAATTCATGTAAATAGGGAACGATTGTTTTGTAGACAGTTTTTTTAAGAAATTGTTAATTTGTACATACGAATGAAAAAAGTTTTCTTAGCTTCTACCTGCTCAATGATGTGTTCTTATGGTAATGACATATATTAAACACACACGGTTTTGTAGAAATGCAATATATATGTATATACGCATAGAAAATTCATAAATCATAAATGTGCGCCTTAATTAACTTTTACACATATTGTGAAATAGAACATGACCGGCAACCAGAAGCACCAATAGCATCTCCTCCGTGTCGTTAACCCATCCAACTCCAAGAGGATGACAATATTATTGACATCTAGCACTGCAGATTCGTTTTGAATGTTTTAAAGACTATTTTATTATTCATTTTCTCTATACACATTATGGAGCCCTGGTGGTGCAGTGGTTAAAGAGCTCGACTAAACAAGAGGTCAGCAGTTCGAATCCACCAGCTGTACCTTGGAAACCGTACGGGGCGGTTCTCCTCTGTCCTGTAGGGTCCCTGGGAGTCGGAATGGACTTGATGGCGACGGGTTTGGTTTTGGGTACCATTCAGTGAGTTTTCCTGTTGCTCCATATCCTTACCAAGGTTTGGTATCGTCTTTTTTTTTTTTAATTTTACAGATGTGAAGAGTTTGCAGTGATACCTAATTTTGGTTTTAATCGCATTTGCCAGATGACTAATGATTTCATGCAAGTTTTTGTATGATTATTGTTCATTTGTATATCATGCGAGAGAGAGAGATACCTGTGTAAGCCTGTAGCCCATTTTCCATTATGTCGACTGGCCTTTATTGTAATTAATGTTTTATAAGTATACTTTATATATTCTACGTACTACCATTGTTTTTTCTTTATTCCAAATATCTTCTACTATTTTTCATCTTGCGTTTTCACACTTTCAATAATGTCTTGAATTCTGTGACTAAATCCACGTTGTATTATGGAATTATTCTTTCATATTCAGGTAAATATTTTGCCACTATTTTGTTTATGCACTTTACACCTATGTTCATGAGTAAACTAGGCTTGTAATTTTCATTTCCTGTAATATGACTGTCAGATTTTAGTATCAGGATTAGGCTACTCATAGAATAAGCTGACAAGTGTTTCCTCATTTCTACGCTGTAAGATTTTGTTTTGTATTTGTTCCACCTGCTTTATATATGTATGTTTTCTTTTCTTTACATTATTGGTTTTTTGTATTTATCAGTTATTTTCTTTTCTCTATATTTGATTGTTATTTATACACTCTTTTCTGGTGCTTTTTGATATTTTACTTGAAATTACACAGTGAACCATTGACTTACTGTATCTAGAATACATTGATACTTTTCATTTTTTTATCACTAGTATTAGTTTTCTAAGCTGTAGAAAGCATTATAGTAATCAACATAATAGGCTATAATTTATTCAATGATTCACATTTATACAATTATTATTTCTCATACAATGTAATAGTAGTATTTTATGTGTTTTGAAGTATAATCAAGTCAAAATAAAGGCATGCAAAAACAAGGCAGAAATAAATAAATAAAGCAAAGCAACTTTCTAAAGTCACTCTACTTAAGTACTCTACTTAAGCTGGAAAATAAATATAAACATCCATTAAAAATAATCCATAAGAATTTTGACCTGTAATTACATTAAATACTAAGCTGTCCCTACCTAATTCTTGTCAAATTTGCCACAACTAACGTTTTGATTTTTTTCTGCTACATATGTTCCCCTCAAAAATTTTAAGATTAATTGGTAATAATTTTGAGGTTTTATCCTTTAACACCCATTTTCACAGTTTTCTTATGTTCCTTCAATCCTTTGCTATTATTTCCACCGTATAAAATGGATATTGTGTCTGTCATTGATGTATTTTCCTTAGGCTGCGGTTTCGTTTATAAACATTCCTGATAATTTTGTTCAGTAATCCTTTTGAATGCCTGATCAGTTATATTGATTTTTCTCATTGTGTAGAGATTTTCCTTCCAGCAGTGCTTTTTTTAAGCCTAGTTTAATATGTTCTTTTACTAACCTTCATGCTTATCACTGATCTTTTCAGAATCATTGGTGCATGTGAATACTGAATTGTGACATTTATGTTATGTTACAAAAATAAAATTTATGAAATTTTAAGGGAATAAAATATTTAGGAAGTAGAAGTCTGTTGTTTTTAGTGAAGTTTTGACTGAGTTCTTTAAGAGTAACTTACCTGTGATGCTGAAACTCAGGTGAGCTGGGGATAGACTAAACCTTAGAGAAACATTTTAAAAGGACATACTAAAGACCGAACATACCTGTTTATCTGTCCTTTAACTTAAGCATCTATTGAAGACTTAAATGTTTCAGAAACAGTAACAACATTTATAAGTATCCAAAGAGAAATAGGACAATGTCCCCGTCAATGAGGATCTCACTGTATCTCTAGGAAAACAGACTAAACAATTAATTATGACATGAGAGCATTTCTTATTATACACAAATAAATTTAATAATTAAGGGACCATGACTTTACTGATTGGCTCCTCACAGAGGGCATAAGATAGGAAATGCCATAATTATTGATTTTAGGTCTAAGACAGACTACAGTCGCACTTCACTTTAATCCCATTAGCATGTTTTTCTCGAATTAGTTTTTTAAAACATAATGTTGTTAACTGGATCAATTTATGGCTGTTTGCAAACTTGAACTGAGCTGTATCTCATATCTTATTTGTCAGTGTTTTCTAGAAAGCGCCCTGGCCTTTAGTCACATAGTCTGTTCATATCCTACACCAGAGAGTCACCCTGGAGTAGACTCTGACCCGTGGTGCCCTGTGTGTGTCAGAGTAGAACTGTGCTCCACAGGATTTTCAGGGGCTGAATTTTTGGAAGTGTATCAAGTCTTTATTCCGAGGTGAAACTAAAATTCCAGGCTTTTGGTTAGCAGCTGAGTGTGTCAGCTGTTTGCACCACCCGGGACTCCTCTCTATCCTCCTGTATGGTGTATAAGGAGATGCAAGAAGGAAGATATCAAAGAAATAGAATGAGCCGAGTGAAAGCATGGGTGTTAGAGTGAATTTGGTGTACCTTCATAGCCAACAGACACACCAGATACTTTCTTTCTTTGATACCTTCCTTATTGCGTCTCCTTAAACACAAATTTGGCCTTATTCAAAGCCTCTTTCTCACTGTGAGCCAACGCATTAAGGCAGAGTGTCACCTATTAGGTTTAATTCTACATTGTAAATCACTCCAGGATTCATAGGCAGAACCACAGAGCACAGTACAACACAATATAATACTTACTTACATATGGTTGTATATCATCTGACACCTTTTGCTACATTAAAATAAATGTCTCCCCATACATTTAAGCTCATTAAGGATACAGAACCATTTGTTGTGTTCATGCATTAGCGAGAAAACCAGTATCCTAAGATGGCCTATAAATACTTTTTAATTGAAAAAAAGTAAGAATATCAAAATCTCTTCAACTGTTTATGCCAGGAACTATGGAGAATCTGAGATTTTACTCTGCTAAAAGCTAACAAGTTAGCTTATCTGAATTTCACGGATCCTAGCAGAAGGCATGAGCCTCCCGAGTCAGAAACAGAAAACAATTTATTATTCAAAACGATAGAAGTAGACAGACTATTAGCATCTGAATCCATTCACCAAGCCACAGTTATCACAGAGCACATGAAGAGCATAAGCTGTATCTATCCATAAAACCTAAACCCACTGCCGTGGAGTTGATTCTGACTCATAGCTACCCCATATGGCTTCCAAGGGTATAAATCTTTATGGAAGTAGACTGCTACATCTTTCTCCCTTGGAGCCACTGGTGGTTATGAACTGCCAACCTTTTGGTTAACAGTTGAGCACTTAAACCACTGTGCCACCAGGGCTCCTGTGTCTATCCATAGGGTTTTAAATTGATTATGTTCCAGATTTTGATTATTTCCTTCTCTCTGCTCCCTGCACTGCTTTCTTGGTAGTATGAGGTTCCCATGTGTCTCTGCTCGCTTCTCTTTTTTATGTCTCAAAAGAGATTGGCCTAAGACACTATCTAATCTTGTAGACATCATCAGTATCACTGCCACTAATCCATTGTATTACATCATAGTGATAGAGTTTACAACACATAAGGAAATCACATCCGATTACAAAATGGTACACAATCATACAATACTGGGAATCATGACCCAGCCAAGTGGACAGATATTTTGAGGGGACACAAATATGTATGTATATATATAATCGGCCATTTATTTAAAGTAAGAAATTAATAGTTTTGGAGACATCATCCATCTACTACTTACTGTATTTGCTTACTTCATTAGCCACTTGTAAAGGGTAAATATTTGGAATCTATAACAAATAAAAAGTGAAAACACTTGTCTTCTCCCTCAGCCTAAAAAAATAGCACTATCCCACAACCATTTGCCGTCACGATGTTTGCTTCTGAACTATAGAATATCTCTGAGAAAGGGCGGATAGCATGAGTTTAAGGTACAGGGTGTCTTTCTCTTGATTTCTGTGCAGGAAGATCCCATTTTGCTCACAACTTTCATAAAAGTAGAACTGTTTATTTTTATTTAAGAATCACCCTGAGGAAGTGGAATTGGTGCCCCATATCCAATATACAGCTTTCAAATCATAAGCACATTATTATAATTAGTTTGTTAAAAATTACTTTCGTTAGTATTTTGACTGTTGAATGATAAGCAGAAAATTGGAGGTGTATTTTGTCTTGTTTTTGCTATAGATTGGCATGTATAGTTTGGGATGATTTGATTGAATTTTAATTTGTCAAAAATTTAGTTGGATAATATAATTGAGTTAGTGATGTTTACTGTCCTAAAGAGGAAGTGCTCTACTTTGCATTATTGCATTTTGTATAAACTCAAAAGCATGCAAAGTTGTTTTTAAAGCAAAACCTACTCAGTAAATTGTAATTTCTCCTGCATGGACAACTCAGCTAGATAAAAACTGACATTGTCAAATAAGTAAGTTTATTACTATTTTTAGTCTTGGTACAGCTTTATGTTTTTCTTATCTTGCCTGTCATGAGTGTCAATTTTTAAATAGAATTTTTTGATGACCATATCAGCTTGATAAAAATGGACATTTTTAAAACAAGCCACAAAATATTTTCTATTTTTAGATATTGCCCAGTTTTATATTTGCATGTCTAACAGATCTGTCTGTATATAAATTGATGAACTTTAGAACATTGTCTAGAGTGAGGAGTACTTGAATCGTTTAATAAACTAATGAATGCAGTTGTTCTGCAAATTCAAATATGGTTGTAGACAATAAAAATAAGCAAATATATAACAAGTCAGCCTGAATTCATCCCTATTATAATTCTTGTGATTAAATCTTATAGAATTATTGAAATATTTTTTGGAAGTTCTGAATAATAGTATGAGAAAGGTTTAAAGCGACTTATGTAGGAGTTCAGGAGTCCTTGGGGGGCACACACAGTTAAGTGCTCGACTACTAGCCCAAGATTAATGGATTATAATCATACTTGGTATTCTCTACTTCATATTATTAATTTTTTATTTAATTTTATTTATTAAAATGTATATAACATTAATTTTACTGTTTTATTCAGTTCTAACTGTACATCTTAATGGCATTAATTACATTCCCAGTGGTGTGCAGCCATTACCACTATTTCCAAAATCTTCCATCACCCTAAACAGAAATGTTACCCATGAAGCAATAATTACCCATTTCCTCTGAACTTTTGTCACTATGATGCTGCCTATTCCAGATATTCATATGAATGGAATATATAATAGTTCTCCTTTTGTTTTGGGCTTATTGCACTAAGCATAATGTTTTCAAGGTTCATCCGTATAGTAGGAATTATTAGAAATTCATTCCATTTTAAAGCTGAATAATATTCCATTGTGTGTATATACCACATATTCTTAACCATTAGTATGTTGATGGGCACTTGGATTGTTTCCACTTGTTGACTATTGAAATAGTGCTTCTGTTAACATCGGCATGTAAGTATCTATTTGAGTTTCTTCTTTCAATTCTTTTGGTATTTAACTAGGAATAGAAATGCTGGGTCTTAGGCTAACCCTACATTTAACTTTGGGAAACTGCCAAAGTGTTTTCTACAGCAACTGCACCTTTTACATCACCAGTAGCAATGTACAAGGGTATTAATTTCTCCACATCCTCACCAACAATTGTTATTTTCCATCCCAAAAAGTAGATGCTAAGTGGAATCTCATTGTGGTTTTGATTAACATTTCCCAGTTAACGATATTGAGTGTTTTTTTCACATACTTACTGGCCATTTGTATGTCTCTTTTGGAGAAATGTCTATTCAAGCCCTCTACCTCTTTTTAAATTGGGTTGTTTGTCTTTTGGTTTTGAGTTGTAGGAGCTCTTTATATATTCTGGATGTTAAACCTTTATCGTACGTATTATTTGCAAATATTTTTTCTATTCTCTAATTTGTTCATGTTCTTCTTAATATTCTTTGGTGCACAAAATATTTTAATTTTGATGAAATCCAATTTATCCTTTTGTTGTTACTGTTGCTCATGCTTTTGTTATTATATTGAAGAATCTATTGCACATAATCCCAGAGTTTTTATGGATCAAATCTGGCTATGGCTGTTTCTACTTTTATATTGAGTGGTGATTACAATTACCACAGAGAAAATAAGCAAAGTCACATTATTGTTTTCAATAATTTGGTCGATAGGGTCCAGTAGAATCCCTACTATGTGAATAGGTTTGCCAGAATCCAAACCTGCCAACCCTGAGTAGGTCTTCATGTTTGGACTTGGGTGGATCCATAGCCAGTCATTTATGAAGAATTAACTGTACCGTGATTATCTTTTTGCTTTATTACCTAACATCACATTTCTGCTTCAGATGCATGCTTCAAAAATGGTTTCCAGAAAATCCACTAATTCTTTTAATTTTCATAGAGAAACAAATTTATTTCGGCAGCTAGGTGATAATCATTTGACATAATTTTTAAATTGTTTAAAATATTGTTTGCAGCTAGTCTAATGTGAAAATCTCATCTCACGTTATCAGCAAGCACCATGCCCCCCAAGACAATTTTTTCACAACAGTCAGTTTGGTATTTCATTTTCTTTTTTCTTCCAGGTTTACCAATTTCTAACATACAAGCGTAAGTTAATTCCTTCAAAATAGAGCTGATGAAAATTATTAATATTCTTGGCCTAGTCTTAAATATTTTTTAAAATCTATTTTATTGTTATTTTTGAGAATACACAGCAAAACATATACCAATTCTACAGTTTCCACATATACAGTTCAGTAGCATTGATAACATTGTTCGAGTTGAGCAGCCATTCTCATCCACATTTTCCGAGTTGTTCCTCCTCCATTAACATAAACTCGCTGGCCCTTGAGGTTCGTGTCAGGTTTTCTGAGTTGCTGTGGTCAATTTGATTTCATATACATAGTTCTTAAAAGAGTATAATGCTCAAGGCAGACATTCTTCACTAGTTAAGCTAAACTGTTGATTGTTTTCAAGAATACGTTAGGGGGTATTTTTGGTTTAAGGTTTCAAGATTAACTAGTCTTGTATATTTACTCAGGATCTGCGTTTAGATAAGACAGTTTTTCTGTTTAAGCTTTTTTGTTTTAAGCTTAAATGCCAATTTTATTTAACAGTGATACTATTTGAGAATAAAAGAATGAAATCCCCCATCTAATGAATAGCTGTCTGTTGCACGGTATTGTATTTTAACACAATATGTTGGAGAGTTTCACAAAGATTGAGTTAGGGACACAACCAATTTGTTCATTTTAAAGTACATATATCTTATTAAATCAAAACCTCTCTTGAGGATTGATTAAACTTTACTGAGGAAAATCAGATCTGTAGACCAAAATAAGCCACATGTCTCCAAGGAATTTAGAAAGTTAATATTCTAGAGAAAGCAAGATGTTCTTCACAGTAGGCGGCACTTTATCTCCCTTTATCATGGTCAGCATACTGATTCCTTCATATTTGAAGACTTCCTAGTCATGAGTAGAGTTTCCCAGCTATTAGTGGAGTGCTTATTTGCAAATAAGGTGCACAGATTTTCAATTACTGTCACAGAACTCATGGAGCTAGATTTAAAATGTATCACAGTAGTCTTTGAATACATTTCTGTTTTAGTCTAACCAGTTAGTAATGCTTCAGTTATCTTTAACTTTTTATATATGGGGAGAAAATAATTCAACCTTATTACTTCCAGTAATTAAACTGAAAAAAATCCAATTTATGTAAGACTGATCCCCTATATCATAAAAATATAGTCAAATATATTTTTATTTTACTTATTATCAGAGATTATACAGTTATAAAAATATGTTTCTCCACAAAGTTTATATATTATAACCTACACAATTTCTAAAATGTTGAGATTAGGAATTTATGATTAAACTCACCTTGCTACGGTAGTTTTGTTTTTTTTAAATTGGATTTCTCCTGTAAAGTTGCTGTGTATTCCCCACTGCCGGTAGTGCACTGTTTGGAAGGAAGATGTGCACAGTCCCTACTTAAGGAGCGAAGAAGTGCAGTACATCTCCTTGAGGGCGGTGTATCTGCATGAATTACTAGGAGTTGTTTTGCATGGGAGATTAGCCTCCCCCCCCATTTGTTTATGATTTAATCATTTATTATATCAGTATGGACTCACAGATATTTGTTTTATTCTTTGATTTATAATCTAACCCTACTTGAATTTTTTTTTTTTTTTTTTTTTTTTTTGGTTGCTCAAATTATCCCAAGTTTGTCCTTTGGGAGTTTTTTCAATCTGACCCTTCGATGTTCCTTTTGACCATATCATTGTGTGTGTTTGTTTTTGAGCACTTTCTTTCTCTCTGGCACTACAACATGCTCCAGGCTCATGCAGATTTCCTACATCAGTCCTAGAATTAGCTTTTTCTCTAAGAAGCATTAATTGTTTTTACTGGAGAATTAGATTAGAAACCAAGATCTGGACAGTAAATATCCTCATTGATACTGGAATGCTATTTCATTTAGACACTCTCAATTGACAGAGTAAGGAAATATATGCATGCTGTCCTGTGTACACATACACACACGTATGTAAATACTTTTATAGGTAACCATCAACATCTAAATTAAGTTAAACAAGTTCATATTTATGTCTCCAGTTATAATCTGTTACCATATGGGTCATTTCGCCATACTCCTCTTGCATACCTGTAAACTTCCACTTCAGCAGTGAGTAATCTGGTTCCCACCATCATCCATTTATGGACTGAATTGTTCAGTTCCGGTATCTATATATCAAAGTATCAGAATTCTTATTTTATACCCCTGTGGGAAACCACTTTACCAACACAAGTGCAGTCTTTATGTACAATTTATTTTGCCTTTAATGCTAAAGATTCCACTTGTTTCCAAGGTAACTTAGATCAGAAACTTTTTCTATATCCCCATTAGTGAGATTGCTTAATGTATTTTTAATATAGTTAGATTTTTGTCACCTTCTGGATTCTATCCTGGTATTCCTGAACTTCACTCTTTTTATATTTTTTTAAATTAGTATATTTAGGGTTCAATTTGGGTGCTTTAAAATTCTATGGATTTGATAAATGCATAATGTCATACATCCATACTACCAAATACTTTCATTGCCATCAAAATTCCTCCATGCCTCACCTATTCAACCCTCTTCCACCTCCCCCTGAACCTTGACAACTACTGATATTTGTACCGTCTCTGTACTTTTGCTTTTCCCAAAATGTGGTGATTGAAACCATAGAGCATGCAGGCTATTCAGACTGGTTTCTTTCATTTAGTGTTATACATTTATGATTTATCCCTGTGTCTCTGTGACTTGATAGCTAATTTCTTCTTATTGCTGAATGATATTCTATTTTTATGTCCAACAGTTTATTTATTTAGTCAACTATTGACAAATATCTTCGATGCTTCCAGTTCTGGGTGACTATAAGACAGTTTTATTTCTTCCTTTACAATATGTATAGCTTTTATGTTCCTGTCTTGTGTCATTGCACTAGGTAAGACTTCTAGTATAATTGTGTAGGAGCTGTGAGAGGATCTTCTTGACTTGATCTTAGTGGTAAAATATTAAGTTTCTCTCCATTAAGTATGATGTTAGTTATAGGATTTTTTAAAGATGTTCTTTATCAAATTGAGGAAGTTTTCTTCAATCTCTAGTTTGCTGTGAATTTTTTATCATGAAAGGGTTTTGGATTTTGTCAAATACTTCTTTGACATCAATTGATATGATCTTGCAATTTTTCTTTTTTAGTCTGTTGATGTGGTGGATTACATTGATTGATTTTTGAATGCTGAACCAACAGTTCATACCTGGAATAAATACAACATGGCCATGGTTTATAATTATTTTTATACATTGTTGGATTTGATTTGCTTATATTTTTTAGTATTTTTGCAACTAAGAGATATATTTGTCTTTAGTTTTACTTTCTTTTGATGTCTTTATTTGCTCTTGGTATTAGGATGTTGTTGGGCTCAAGAATGGATTAGGAAATACTTTCTCTGCTTCTGTTGCCTGGAGGGAATCCTGGAGAATTGGTTTCCTTTTTTACCCTAAATATTTGGTAAAATTCACCAGTGAAACATTTTGGGCCTGGTGCTATCTTTTTGTGGAACGTTATTAATTACTGATATATAGATAAGATTTAGATATGTATCTGATACATATAGATATATAAAATCTGTCTGTCTATCTATCTGAGAGAAGAAAAAAGTTGAAAGAAGACTATCAGAAGGCTGTAGGACCCCGAAAGTCTCTAGGGAGAAAAAAGATTGATAAAACTACTCAGCCTCAAACACATGCTACCCTTGATGAAAAAAGAAGGATAACTCCAAGGGCAAAGCTACAAGCCCAAAGGTGGAGCTTTCAGCCCAGAAGGCAGAACCAGA
>NW_004444170.1:2739674-2746293 GCF_000243295.1 Trichechus manatus latirostris | reverse complement strand
ATATATATATATATATATATATATATATATATATATATATATATCATGCCTTGAAATCTAATGGCATGTGCCTGGCTGGATTTCAGAATTGCTTTGGATCAATGACTCATTTTTTCCTTCTCTTCTCTCCTCTTTTGAACATCAATTTCAATAGCTGTCATCCTATGCCAATCCACCACTGTATTTTGGGAGCAGATGATTTATTTTCTAATTTCACACATCCACAGAATATACCGAGAGACTAACCATGCCTGACTTAGATAAAATACATGATGAGATTTGGGCTTGAGGGTGCTGATAAAATGTAGATGTGATATGGGACTTTGAGATGATGATGTAATGGGTTGTGACAGTCGGGGACTTTGGGATGGAGTGAATGCATTTTTCATGTGAGATGAATGTGAATCTTTGGTGTCAGAGGATGGACTGTGGCAGGTACAATGATTCCCCAACCAAAGATGTCCACATCTTAGTTCCTTGGTTTTCTGAATATGGTACTTTACATGGACAAAGGAAAATGCGTATGTGATTAGGCCAAAGACCTTGAGAAGGGAAGATTATGCTGGATTATCTAAGTTTGCCAATATAATCACAAGGATCTTTAAAAGTGGAAGAGGGAGGCAGAAGAGAAGAGATAGAGGAATGTGACACAGAAGAAAGGTATAGAGAAATGTTTGGAAGATGGAGGAAGGGAGCCAAATGACAAGAAATGTGGTGGCTTTTGGAAGGTAGAAAGGGGAAGGAAATGGATTAGCCTCTATGGCCTCCAGAAAGGAATGAAGCCCAGCTAACACCATGATTTTAGCCCAGTGAGATCTTTGTCAAACTTCTAGTCTATAGAACTGTAAGATAAGAAATTTTAAGTTATTAAATTTGTAGTGATTTTTTATGGTAGCAATAGAAACCTCATACATTGATATATTTTGATTAATATCTGCTATGTTTACAAGTGTTTCTACTCATTGTATTTGTTCTTTGTTAGTTTTTAATTTTCCATGTCTCTGATTTTGAGTATTTTATATTATTCCATTTTATCTTTTTTCTTAGCATAACACTTATACTTCCTTAAAAAATAATACTGTCTTCCCTAGAGGTTGAATTATACTTTTTAACTTCTGAATCTATCTTCAAATAACGCTATACTAATTCACATGTAGTTCAGGTATTTTATAACAGACTATTCCCAGTTCCTCCCTCCTGTCCTTATGATATTGCTGTCATTCATTTCATTTATCTATCTGCTATAATCCCCCAATACATTGTTAATATTATTACTTAAAACAAACAGTTCGATCAAATAAATTTTTTTCAACGTTTTTTTTTACCTTTGTTTATTCTTTTTCTGATGCTCTTCCTTTCTTTTGTAGATTCCAGTTTCTGACATTATATTTCTTCTCTCTAAAGAAATTTTAACATTTATTTCAGGGCAGACCTGTTGGTGATAAGCTTTCTTAGTGTGTGTGAGAAAGAATCTTCTCTTTGTAGGATAATTTTATTGAACATTGAATTCTGATTGATAGTTTTTTCTTTTATTTTTATTTCAACACTTAAAATCAGTATTTTTCTCTACTATCTTCTTTCTTTCTTGGTTTCTGATGATGTCTGATTAATTTTTATATTTGTTTCTCAATATGAAACCACCACCCCAGCTTCTTTCAAGATTTTCTCATTGTCCTTGGTTTTCTTCAGTTTGAGTATGATATGCTTAGATATAGATTGTTTAGTATTTATCCTCAGGTATTCTCTGAGCTTCCTATATCTGTGGTTTGTTGTCTGTCATTAATTTAGGAAAGTTCTTGCCCATTATTACTTCACACATTTCTTTTAGTCCATTATTTCTTCTCTTTCTGACATTCTGATTATGCACATGTTGCTCTTTTGAAATTGACCCACAGTTCTTGGATGTTCTGTCTTGTTTTCGTTCATTATTATTATTTTTTTCTCTTTATTTTTCAGTTTGGGAAACTTCTATTGATCTAACTCCAAGCTCACTAATTCTTACCTTAACCATGCCCAGTCTCCTGGTGAGCCCATCAAAGACACTGTTCATTCCTATTACACTGTTTTTAATTCCTAGCATTTCTTTTTGATTGTTTCTGAGGGTACATCCCTCTGGTTACATGGCTCATCTGCTCTTACATGCTCTCTACTTTTATCGTTAGATTCCTTAACGTATTATTTATAGATATTTTAAATTTCCTGTCTTATAACTGCAACATTTCTGTTATATTTAATTCTGGTTTGATGCTTGTTTTTTCCCTTCAGATGACACTTTTCTTGCCCTTTAGCATGGCTTATAATTTCTCTTTTGTTGAAAACTGAACACGATGTAATGGGTAATAGCAATTAAGTTAAACAGGTTAAAAAAAAAGAAACAAACAGGTCATGGAGATGAGTCTGACTCATGCGTCAGAGTAGACCTGTGCTCCATAGTATTTTCCATGGCTGATTTTTCAGAAGTAAACTGCCAGGCCTTTCTTCCAAGGTGCCTTTGGGTGAACTCAAACCTCCAAACTTTCGGTTAGTGGCCAAGTGCATTAACTGTTTGTACCACCCAGAGACTTCCAAATAGGTTTTTAGTGGGAGGTTAGATGTTAATCTGTCTAGGAGTAGAGCTGTGTTTAATGTTTGCTATAGCTCTAGGAATCGACCCTTTTGGCAACGAGTTTGGTTGTTTTGGTTCTTACAGCTCTAGGTACCAAATTCCTCCAGTGTTCTTGTGTTAGTCCTCCTGCTAACTCTGGAGTAATATACCTCCTTCGAGAAACTCCGTCTTGTAGCTCTTTCCGTTAAACACCACTGGAGCCCTGTTGATGTGACGGGAAGGTGTGGGGGATGGGATGCACTCTATAATCTTATGATCACATTTCAGTATTTTAGTGGGCTGTGTCTCTGGACTGTAATGGTCACTAATGTTCCTTAGCTTTTCCCTTCCTTAATATGAGACAGGAAAGCTAGAAGGGGCTGGAGTCAGAGAAATGCTACCCTTCCTCACAGGTGGAATAAGCCCTTGGTAAAGCCTATTTACCCGGATAGTAGGCCTTCGTTTTAGTGAACATTCTGGGTATATTTCACAATGATTACTTTCATCTCCCCTTGCAGAGTCAAAAGTAGATGTTTCTTGGCTCTTCACAGTGATTACCTGGTGGATTTTTGGACATAAAAACCACCAAATTCTGGGAGTACTCTAAGACTGCAGCCCCCAGGAATTGCTCACTCTCAAGCTGGTCTGAGCTAAGTCTCCAGCAATTCACCAAAATTGCCCCGTAAGTGTTCTGAACCATTTGTGGCTCCAGCACGTTCTGTTTAATGTAAGCAAATCTCAGCTGTGACTCTCTGACTCACCTGCCTCTCCAGGTGTTAGTATCAGAGTTTGTTCTGCAACCTCACTTTCCTGATGAGTCCAAGAAAAGTCACTAATTTTCAATTGTTAGCATTTTCTGAGGAAAAAGGAAGGGAGTGACGGCTTCTAAGCTTTTTACATGTCAGAACTGAAGCCTGAAGTCAGCCTTCTTTTTTGAACCCTAGTCTCCCTCCATGGAAATAATAGCGTATGCCTACACAGATTACATTGTCTTATGAACCTGGAGTGTTGGCAAACATTTCCTCTATGGAGATACATCCAATTTAACAAAGCTACTTAATGGTAGATCAGCTAAGAGTATACTTTTAAAATAGAAGTATTTAGACAAAAACAAGCAAGTAGGACCAAGAAAACACAGTTTTAAAACCTCTGTAATGACATAAAAATATAATAAAAAGCAAAAAACTTTTAATGTACTCTTCTAAGGGACACAATTTAAAAGCAATAAAAAAATCAGGCTAATGGTAAAAATCAGATAAATGTTATAAAAACGGTAGATATGGATGCATTTTACAACTAAGATGGAATTTTTGAGAGAACAGATCAATACACATGCATTTGCATCAAAGAAGCAATTCTAAATATATTTAAATATACAGGAAAATAGAAGTGGTTTCCAGGTGAAATTGATGGAAAAGATATTATGAAAGTTTTCATTGTTCCAATGTTAAATTGTTGTTTTAAGTGATACTTTAGTAGGTATTGATTCAACATTAACCACTCAGTTAGGATACTTCAAGTAAAGTAGGTGGTATCTATATACTTACATCCTTTCCAATTACTTGTACTTCCATCTGCAATAATATACCAATTTAATATATAAATATATTAACATAAGCCCCATTTTACCATGTTTGAAAACACTTTTGCTCATCATTAAAACATGTTTTTACATTTAAATCTGAATTTTTTTAATTAAGAATTTCAAATTTAAATTAAAACATATATACTAACTCTTTAAAAAGCAATTATTATCATGGCTTTATATATTTTAGACTCATTCAGAAATGTTTATTGTTTATCTTGTTATTAGGTGCCTTTGAGTAGGTGCTGACTCATAATGACCCTTTATGTATAACAGAACAAAACACTGCCCGGTCGTGTGCCATCCTCACAATCTTTGTTATGCTTGAGCCCATTGTTGTAGCCACTGTGTCAGTCCATCTTGTTGAGGGTCTTCCTCTTTTTCGCTGACCCTCTGCTTTACCAAGCATCATGTCCTTCTCCAGGAACTGATCCCTTCTGATAACATGTCCAAAGTATGTGAGACATAGTCTCACCATCCTTGCTTCTAAGGAGCATTCTGGCTGTATTTCTTCCAAGACAGATATGTTTGTTTTTTTGGCAGTCCATGGTATATTTGATATTCCTCACCAACACTATAATTCAAAGGTGTCAGTTATTCTTTGGTCTTCCGTATTGCTTATCTTAGTATGATTGAAATACAACAATGAACTATAAGGTCTTAGTTGGTGCTGTCATGGTACATATGGTTTAACAGAAGAAATATGGTGAATGAGTTTAATGTGTGATTAAAGGACAAGTATGCAGTATTAGCAGAGCATGAATCAATGAAAGGGGCCTAACTGAGTCTTGAGTATCAGAAAAAGTCATCTTTAAGAAAGATAAATTTCATTTGAAACTTTGGGCATCAATTATGTTTGTCTATTTGTCTGGGGAGTAGGCTGAAAACAGAGAGGTCATTTTTCAACATTTCCGTGTTCCACGATCACTGGGTCTGTAACCATGAACAAAGAGAACAGGGTCATGGATGGCCACAAATGAGGCTGGAGAAGTAGCTGAGAGAGACATTACATAGATATTTACAAGCCATGCTAAGGATTGTAGATTCTTCTTAAGCTGTGAGAGGACAGAATCAGATTTACTTATACATACACACACACAATAATAAAGTAATAATCACTTAAGCTGTTGGAGTGAGAAAAATCTATTTAAAACTTATATTAAGAAATTTTACCTAATAGAAAGAAAGCATTTACAGAAAGTTGGGTACACAAAAGAGATGCCTTTATTTTATTAATACCCTTAAAATTCTGAAATCCATAGTCAACGTAAATTTTAAAGTTCATCAGCGTTTTTAGCCGCCTCCTACATAATACAGAATGGTTTATCTTCTATCATCTTTGCCTTGACTTATATGTAGTTTTCTTCTAGTATTTTATTTCTATCTCAATATTTCAAATATTTTAATGAAATATAATATACATGCATAAAGTGCACATATTGTAAATATATAGCTTTTAAGAATTTTCATAAATTGGACTTATTTCTGTAAATAACACTCTGACCAAGAAACAGAACTTTATCAGCACCCCAAAAGCCTTTCCTTATGCCCCATTTCATTCATTAGCCCTTCAAGGATAACCACCACCCTGAATTCTAATGGACAGAGTAATTTTGCTGAGTTTTGTACTTTAAATAAATGGAAGCATACTGTATCTATTCTCTGTGTCTTTTTTAATCAATAATATACTTGTGTCAAGCATCCATATTATTGCATGAAGTTGCAGTTCATTGATTCTCATTGCTATGTATATATCATTATGAAAGTACATCATAATTTATTTATCCAGTCTACTGTTAATGGGTATCTGAGTTGTTTCTCTTTGGGGCTATTAGAAATAGTGTTATTAAGAACATGCTAGCAGATGTCTCTTGAATATACATCTAGCGGTGAAAAAGAAAGTGAAGTAGTAAAGAAAGATGACACACAGGGCAGAGCCAAGATCTCAGATGTCAGAGTTGACGGGCATGGAGGATTATTTCCAGGCCTTGAAACCAGTGGAATTTGCCTAGATGGACTTTGAATCTCCTCCGGGCCAGTGATTCATTCTTCTCTCCCATTTTTCTCCTTTTTAGCAATGTCTGGAGATATTTTTGTTGTCACTACTGGTTGCGTGTAATTGAACCAATTTCACTGGCATCTAGTAGTACAGGGTCGCTGTGAGTCGGAATCGACTCCATGGCAATGGATTTTAGCAATGGGTAGTAGCCCTGGTGAAGGACGTCATACTTGGTGAAATAGAGGGTTAGCGAAAAAGAGGAAGACTCTCAACGAGATGGATTGACACAGTGGCTGCAACAATGGGCTGAAGCATAGCAACGATTGTGAGGATGGCGCAGGACCAGGCAGTGTTTCCTTCTGTTGTCCACGGGGTCGCTACGAGTCAGACCCGACTCAAAGCCACCTAACAACAAAGTATGCAGAGGCTAAAGAGGCACAGGACCCCCCCC
>NW_004444170.1:2723424-2739574 GCF_000243295.1 Trichechus manatus latirostris | reverse complement strand
GCTTGGGAGTTTATCATATTACACGGGTATTTTGAATCTGGGTCTCCAAACTATATGAATTCACACCAGTGATTATAAAGTCATAAAGGAAACGGTTTCATTTGTGGTTTCAGCTAGAGTAAGGACAAACTATGCCCACAACTTGCCTATCCCCGTGGATCCATATTTCCTTTTAATTTTTTTATCGGAAAATTGTATTTTTCTCCCAGGTGACCATCCTTTACAATTTTGAGTATATTTTTTAAATTCAGCAGATCTTTAAATTATGTTGAACAAGGGGGAATTTCTGCATACACCTAGTACCCCTAAGGGGATTCTCTGTAAAAGTAGTACCTTTATTTGGAGTTATGCTCATAATCTGTATCTCCGTCTCTGTTGATTTACCGATAGCCACATCTTTACCTATATACCTATCGATCCTGTTTTACCTAACAGGTGATTAATTTGTATAAATATTTTGAAAAATTTTAGGATTACCTACATGTCATTAATGATTTTTTGTTTGTTTTGAGATTTGTATATGTTATTTTTTGAGCTGTGTTACTTGGAGAAAGCTACTTCCTCATTCTTCATTTTTTTGCATTATCAGTAAAATAGGGATAACAGTAATTCCTGCTCAAATCTTAGGATTTTATTGAATTTTCAAAGCATTTTTGTGAGTGTTTCAAATGAGATTACATATTTGAATTGGCTTTGAAAACTCTATTATGCAAATGCAAAGTATTATTATTGTTTAAAAGAAATGAAATTATCTTATAACCCCTATTGCTGCTCATGAATTCATGAAATATGTGGCTTCAAAGCATTTTTATATTTCTTTAATGGGGACTCTTCAGGGAACAAGAGTTTAGAACTGAGAATTGGCAATTAATATTTGATGAAATCTAAAATAAATGCATGTTCAAGGGCTTCAGGTTAAAGCACTATCAAGTGGAAGAGACACTTATTTTTATCTCCTTCAATCATCCTCTCTTTATGAGTTTAACTAGAGAATCATCATGCTGTAATTTATATGTCAATTTCAAATACAGTCTTTATGATTTTATTAAAAATCACTCTCTACATGCTGTTTGCCATGATTTTCATCCTAACCACACTGGGTTTCACCCAATCATACCCAAATAAGTCACAGTGGAATCTGCAATTCACTCTCACTAACATTTATAGTATCTTAAATTTTAGAGAGAATTTTAAGTGTATGCAATATAGAATTTTCTATGAAAATGTCTAAAACAGGCACATAAAACACTGAAAAAATGCAGTTCATAACATTTTCTGACCAGATGTTCACAACTGCCTGTTTCTTACCCTCTGCTTTGTCTTTATCAAACTTAAGTCAGAATTCTCCACTCCCGGCATCCCCCTGAACTTCAACTTGCCCCTAAGCCTCAGCAAGCACTGAAAGCAGAAACAAATAAGCCATTGTTGTTGAGTCGATTTCAACTCATAGTGACCCTATAGGATACACTAGAACTGCCCCATAGGGTTTCCAAGGCTATGATCTTTACGGGAGCAGACTGCCACATCTTTCTCCTGTGGTGTGGTTGCTGGGTTGGAACCATCTACATTTCAGTTAGGGGCCGAGTGTTTTAACCACTGTGCCAGCAGGGTCCTCAAGCATACCTTTATCAGCTTGTGCCAAGAATCCCCTGACCACAGGAGACATTTCCTGTCAGATTGTGATTATGCTTCCTGCTTCTTGCCTAAATTAAAAAAAACAAAAAACGAAAAACAGTTATTATCCAGTTAATTCCAACTCCTGGAGATCCATGTGTGTCAGAACAGAACTGGGCTCCGCGGGGTTTTCCATGACTGATTTTTTAGGAAGTAGATCTCAAGGTCTTTTCTAAGGTACCTCTGAGTGGATTTGACCCACCAGACTTGGCTAAGAGCCAAGCACTTAACCATGTGTGCTACCCATGGTCTCTCTTTCTTGGATAACTTCTCCTTATAAGTTTCTGCTAATTTTTGCTTAACCTTCCCTGTAAAATAAAACACTTCTTCTTTTTGATTCTGAGATGTTTGCAGATTTCTGAGATTGGAACGTTCTCTTTATTGCAATAGTCTTTCTGACCAAAATCTCTCCTTATTAAGTCCAGATTTGTTTTTATTTTTTTAATAATTTTATTTTTGTTGTTGTTGGTGGTGTTGTTGAGAATATACACAGCAGAACATACACCAATTCAACAGTTTCTGTGTGTACAATTCAGTGACATTGATTATATTCTTCAAGTTGTACAACCATTCTTACTCTCCTTTTCCGAATTGTTCCTCCCACATTAACATAAACTCACTTTCCCTAAGTTTCCTGTCTAGTCTCTCTAGTTCCCCTTGTCAGTTTGATTCCATATGGATAGTTCTTAAAAGAGCACAGTACTCAAGGCAGACTTTCTTTACTAGGTAAGCTAAACTATTGTTTGGTTTTAGGAAGACTTACGGTGATATTTAAGATTTAAGGTTTAAAGATTATCTCAGGGCAGTAGTTTCGGGGGTTCATCTAGCCTCTGTCTCTGGAAAGTATGGATTCCATGGGAATTTGAAGTTCTTTTCTGTATTTTCTCTCTTTTGATCAAGTTCCTTTTATAGAATCTTTGATCAAAACTTTAGTAATGGTAGTTGGGCACCGTCCAGTTCTTAGATTCTCATGGCAAAGGGGACAGTTGTTTATGGAGACAGTCTGCCACACATTCCATTTCCTGCTCCTGTTGCTGACTCTTCTTCTTCCTCTGTTGCTCCAGGTGAAGAGACCAGTTGTTGTGCCTTAGATGGCCACTTGCAAGACCCCAGGCACTTTGCGACTGACTAGAAGACAGAACAGAAGCACTAAACGTGATATTAGGCCAGTTAACTGGAATGTCTGATGAAACCATGGCCCTAAACTTGCAAACCAAGAAACCAAATCCCATGAGGTGTTTGTCAATATAGGAAAATATATTAATGAACTTGGGTAAATAAAATTTTTAAATAGAAAAGGATAAGCAGTAATCATAAAAAACAAAAATAAAATTAAAAACTAGGAACTTTTAACTAAGAAACATAATAAAAAGTGTTGAAAGCCCAGCCACACATTGGGAGAATATATTGGCAATACACATATTCAACTAATAACTCGTAGCCATAATATATAAAGAACATATACAAGTGAATAAAGAAAATGCAGGCAACCCAATAGAAAACAAAAATAGAAAAAACACTTGAACAGGAACCTTACAGAAAAAGGAAATCCAAATAGAATAAAAAAAGGCGGGGGGGGAGGTGGAATACTAAGCTTGATTCATTTTTGCCCATAACCCATTGCCATGGAGTTGATTCTGACTCATAGTGACTCTACAGGACAGAGTAGAACTATCCCGTAGTATTTCCAGGCCATAATCTATAGGGTTGCTATGAGTCGGAGTCGACTCAACAGCAGACGGTTCTGTTAACCTTCAGGGAAGCAGACTGCCACATCTTTCTCCTGCAGAGCTGCTGGTGGGTTTAAAGCGCCAATCTTTTGGTTAGCAGGCGAGCACTTAACCACTGCATCACCAGGGCTCCTTTTCTGCCCATAGATTCCTACAAATTTTAACTGAAGGCTTGAATTTTTTTTGTCACTTCTTTCATCTTGAGAAATCCCAAGCTTGTTTTTCCCTTTCCATTTTCTATCTCCTGATCTTTGCACATTTCATTATTATAATTTGCACAGTTTGAGCTGCCCTTTGAAATCATCTTCAGATCTTTTACTTCATCATTTCTTTTGTTGTGAAGAACGGTAATCCCAGAACACTTAATTGTGCTCATGCGGAACCTTTACATAGGTCAAGAGGCGTTTGTCCGAACAGAACAAGGGGATACCGCATGGTTTAAAATCAGAAAAGGTATACAGCGAGGTTGTATCCTCTCTCACAATACTTATTAAAAGGTCCTGCTCCATGACTGCAGATAAAATCTACCAGTTAGTCATGATGAGATTTTTCACTCCTGTGTTATAAAAAATATTTTACTTAGCTGAATAATTTTAATAATAAAGTGAATTAATACATTTATTATTTCTATTTTTGTATTCCAGGAGCTCATTTTAAGATAGTGATATTTGGCTCCATTTGAATATTGATTTTAGTACTCACCATGCAAAACTCTGTGAAAGTGTGTACCCCATGCACTTCTAAACACACACACACAGAAGCACGCACACTTCTTAACTTCTCAACTACCACAAACTCCATAACAGGATTGTATATACACTCTCCATCCGCACCTCAAGCTTTTCTGGTTAAGGATCCTGTCAACAGTATTCCAGCAAAACAGCTCTGGCTAAGATAATTTCTAATGGCTATGCTACTAAATATAATGGCCATTTAAAACTTGCTCTTGAAACTTTCCCACTTTTGTCAATGTTATTCCTCCTCTTTCCGGAATGTTTTTCTTTTGTTTCCATAACCTGACAGGCTTCTTGCTTTTTGTTTGTTGTTTTGTTTTCTTTTTCCATTTTTAAGGTTGCCCCTTCATTTTTTATTTTGCAAAGATCTGAATACTGGATTTCCTCCGGGCTCAGTCCCAAGTCATTCCTTTTCTCACTCTGAACATTTATCCTAAGAAATAATAGATTAATTGCTTCATAGTGTAAGTAACTCCTACGTTTATAACTCAAACCCAAACTTTTTCTCAAAAGCTCAATATCATTATATTCAACTGCTTAAGTTGTATCTTCTTTTTGATGTTCCAAGAGTTCGACATATACAAAACTGAACTATGTTCTTCCCTGGTCCCTGCCTATTTTACTTACTTTGGTGAAGGGCACCATCACCCATCCAGTTGTTCAAACCAGAACCCAAAGTGTCAGGCATGGCACGTTCTTCTTCTTTACTTTCAGCAGCCCTCTGCTCTTTGTCTTACCCACCATGAAGTCCAGTGAACTGTGCCTTCTACAACTGTCACACCTGTACACTGCCCTCAGTCACTCCAAGGCAACAACAGCTCTTATTTGATCTCTTGAAATAGGCTTCTGATTGGTTTTCCAGCATCCTTGTTTCCCCCACAAAGAAGCTGAAGTTATATTTTTAAAACTCAAATATAGTATTCTTAATCCCCTATTTAAAATGTCTCGATGCCTTTGCACTGTTCTTGTAATAAGGTCAAATTCTTTAACATATCCCATAAACCCATACATGATGTGGCCCCAATGACCATTCAAGCCTTCCCAATGCCTCATGATCCTGCTTTGTCTCCAGCCACACCAGTTTATTACTATTTTTATTGATATTATTACTATTATATCTCTGGAAGGTGCCCTGTTCTCCTGTTGCAGGCAGTTGTGGATGTTATATTCTCTACTTGGAACAATCTTTTCTTCTTATTTGCCTAGCTAGAAACTTAGGTTATCCTTTAGCACTCAATTTATTCTTCATCATATCTTAAAAGAAACATACACTGACCTCTCAGAGTAGTTTCAATCTCTTGCTTATACCCTTTAGTAGGCCTGCATGTTCCTCTCTCACAGAACTTAGCATAGTTCACAGTCAGCGTATGTATAAGCTAAAGAAGCCAAGGCAAGTGCTGCTTCTGCTTACCATTTCATCCCAGCCACTAAACAAAAACAAGCAAACAAACGTTTCTGTCGAGTTGATTCTGACTCACAGCGACCTTACGGGATGGAGTAGAACTTCTCCATATGGTTTCCAAAGAGCTGCTGGCGAATTCAAACTGCTGACCTTTTGATTAGCAGTCTGAGCTTTTAATCACTTTGCCACCAGGGCTCCATCCCAGTCACTAGTACAATGATAGTTATATAGCAATGGATGAGGAAATAGTTCTTTAACAGATGTGCAGCCAGTTTCTGGCAATATAAGGGAAGCATAGAGGGAATCAGCACTATGGTAAATCCCTGGAAAATGTTTTGTTTTTATCCACTTATTTTTATTTCTGTATCCCTGGCTTCAGCACTCTGCTTCCCTTCTTCTCCTTCTGATCTAATCTGCAGCCAGGAACACCCTAAGTCTTCAGCCTACTTCCCAGTGCAGCTACCCACTGAATCTAGTGGATCTCAAATACCTTTAATCTTAGTCTGTTTTCCAGTTGTTTATACTCATAGCAGAGATGTCACTTTGAGGACTAAGGTGTGCCTGACCCAAGCCATGGTATTTTCAATCACTTCATATGCATGTGAAAGCTGGACAGTGAATAAGGAAGACTGAAGGAGAATTGATGACTTTGAGTTATGATATTAGCGAAGAATATTGAATATACCATGGACTGCCAGAAGAACAAACAAATCTGTCTTGGAAGAAGTACAGCCAGAATGTTCCTTAGAAGTAAGGATGGCGAGACTTTGTCTCATGTAGTTTTGGGTATGTTATCAGGAGGGACCAGTGCCTGGAGAAGGACATCATGCTCCGTAAAGTAGAGGGTCAACAAAAGAGAGGAAGACCCTCAATGAGACAAATAGACACAGTGGCTACAACAGTGGGCTCAACCATGGTAATGATTGTGAGGATGGTGCAGGACTGGGCAGTGTATCATTCTCTAGTACATAGGGTTGCTATGAGTCAGAACTGACCACACAACATACTCACAGCCAGACAGATACCAGCTTATAAAGGCTCTTGATCTCTAGTGCTAAATACATTTCAAAAATTTATCATTCTCTTCTATTCTATAGCCCACTATTCTTCCTTTAAAGTAATTCATGTTAGTAAGAATCTGCTAGTACATGCTCTACTCATTTGTCATGACTTTTGGATGAATTCTCAGGAAGAAAATATTTAGGTATGATATATGTGTGTATATTCAGAATGGCTCAATTTGAATGATATTTAGAAGAAATTTCTCAAAATCCAGACATGTACATGGTACTTTTAAAGTTTGAACATGGGTGTACGTCATTCTTTATTTTTCTAGTCTATATTTCAGTTTGGACCTGAAGTTAAGAAGATACACTGTCAAGTCTCCGTTTTGTAGTTGAAAGGTAAATCTTTCACTTTCTGGAAGAACTGAAATGTTGGTATGAATGTAAGTGACTTCAGGAATAGGGAGTGAGGATATCTCTATGAATATGAACTCATGCTTTTTATTTCTCAGATTCATATCCCACTGAATTATGAGAACAATATTATAAATAATATAATTACAAGTTTTTGCTCTTCAAGTTTTTTTTTTTTTCTTCTTAATATAACTATGAGCTTCTTGGAGCATTCTTAACTTATCCAGATATAGACACTTCCTAAATACTATTTAAAAAGAACTTGTCTAGTCATTGATTGTCTAATTAATAATTGGCATATAAAGAGAGAAAATGCACCTGTGAATATGGGTAGTCTAGAAGTAAAGTTGATTTTTCTAAATTTGTGCCCTAGTCTTTGCCCCAAAACCCCCCTGAAATTACTAGACGTTTTAGAACAAACCAAAATGATTCTAAAGCAAACTGAAATGAATGGAAACTCCCTAGAAGTCACTAACCAAAAACCAAACTGGCTGCCATCGAATCGATTCTGACTCATAGCAACCTGATATACAGAGTAGAACTTCCTCATAGGGCTTTCAAAGGGCAGCTGCTGGATTCGAACTGCCGAACTTTTGGTTAGCAGCCATAGCTCTTAACCACCAGGGCTCCCATAAGTCACTAATCCCCAACAATAAAATCACTCTAGAAAATTCCCTGTAATATTACGCAGACTTTTACACTGAGCTAACTTTTGGTTATGCCCATGCAGTTGCACTAATGTTAACAGTTTTTAGTTTTACAATGAACATCTACATCAGTTCTAATTATCCACATTTCAGGTGAAATTTTAATACAATGCTCACTCCATTCACGTACGTCTGAGAAAATCATAAAATTCTCTTCCTACAATATTGATCATATTCTGTAGAATCTGTTTCAAAATATAATCTACAAAGTCAGACACTGGTATCTAGGCAAAGTTTTCTGAGGCTTAGAAAGGGTAAATTCATCTCACACAGATACAAAGCTTATTTGCAGAGGGGGGTTTCACCATCGGATCAGGTATATGCTGCTGTATGAGTTAATTGTTTAAATTCCACAAATACTATCTACAGCATTCTATTTTATAGACGTTCTATTTATAATTCATGGATTCAAAAAACTCGGGCAACAGTTCCTTGATATGCTTGGGCCTTATCCAATGTACCTAATAGAGTAAAAAGGATTTTGAAAGTGTAAAGTGCTAAATGGTATAAAGTGCTTTCACATTCAGAGGTTGTTGCTGTTCAGAACAGTGCGTGTAAAGGCTTGTTTACTTAGAATTCTGAGTTCTATAATGTGATATACTGCATATTTTAATTGCTACGTTAGTGCTTTTTCCAAGGTTAGACACTCCAGCTCTCCATAACTTATCCATTCCCTGCCCCCCACTTTTTTGCAGTTACATAAACAGATTACACCTCCGGCTCTGAGAAACTGGAATAATAGATACAAGTATTTCTCTGTGTGGGTAGAACACTATGCAGCACACACATGCTTATAGGTACAAATCTATTTAAAAACGTACATATACCATGTACTGGGTCCTGAACTAAGTCACATTTGATCCATAAATATAAGTGAAAGAGAACAAAAAAGAAAACAAAGAGAAAAGAGATGCATCTTCTGAAAAGATGTTTAAAAAAATAGAGCATTAAACTTGCAGTGAGAACATCAAGCATAAAGTTTAGTGCTATCATTTGCTAGCTCGGTGAGTTTGGGCAAGTTAACAAGAACTGGTGTCCGCATGTATAAAATTAGGATGATGATAACTTTCTGAGAGGGGGTATCGTTAAGATTTAATAAAGTATGCTTTCTCAAGTTAACAGCATATAGATCCCTAATAAATGTTAGCCTCCCCTTTTAACATTAAGGAACAATCCCAAATTCTTAAAGGTTCCTGGAACAAAGTTTTCTGGAAGTTATTTAAAAATTTAGACAAATTCATTTATAGATAATTACAGGTGTCCAAAAAGCAAAGACATTTGCTGTATAGGGTAAAATTACATTGTATGTTCCACATGCCTTGTACTAGGGTAGATCAGTTAGTAGTCCACAATAAAAATAGCTAAACTAATTTTTTTGTTGTTGTTGTTCTTTTAAATTTTTTGCATTGTATACATTATTGTGATTTACTTTATATTTGCTAGTTTCAAAAAAATACAGCATTGGATCTCTCTACAATAAATCCCACACCCCTGTTAATAGTTTTGGATTCGTATTTAAGGCTTTATTGCTTGAAGCAGCTGAGGTCTGGTGAAAACTCATGCTGGTGGTTGTGTCTCTAGGGAACAGAAATTGATTTTTCTTATCTTTCATCTTGGCATACACAGACCATCAGAATGCACACTGGACCACAGTTTAAGGCCTTGCTGTAATAGAGGCAGAAACAGAGTAAAAATGTAGGTTCCACACGAAGGACCACGAGAGTGAAGGAGCCACTGCCTATGATATTTAATAAATGGCAGGCTGAAAATGCTTCTTATTCTAATTATAAAACAAACCTCTCCCTGTATAATACCTTCCCATATTTGTTTTGGAAATCAAATTATTTCCTAAGATTTCTGTGTTTAAAATACATATTTCTCATTGAATAAGCAGTGTGTCAACCTGCCACCACTCTATTATAATGTGTTTATAAATAGCAGTAAGTTTATTAAGGAAATATAAAAATATGACAACTATAATCACTGTTAAAGGGTTCCTAGTTGGCACAAACGGATGGTTGGCAGTTCGAGCCCACTCGGCGGCATCCTGGGAGACAGGCCTGGTGATCTATTTCCCTAAGGTCACAATTTGGAAAATCCTGTGGGGTAGTTTTAGTCTGTACACATGGGGTCACTATGAGTCAGAATTAACTCCGTGGGAACTAACAACAGCAGTCACTGTCATTAGTTAGTGTTGCCTTGGGATAGGCCAAAAGTGTGATATTTATGCTGTGTACATACTGAACGGACAAGCATAACAACGATTGTGAGGATGGCACAGGACTGAGCAGTGTTTCGTTCGGTTGTACGTAAGGTTGCTATGAGTCAGAACTGACTCCACGGCACCTAACAACAACAACACATACTGAATGCCAGATTATGCGTAAATAAGTACCGTATCTCTAAGCGTGTTTCCATTAATACAAAATTTATGGGATAGCAGAGTACACCATAACATTTTTGTCTAATAAAATTCAGGCTGACTTGTCTCCCTGAATTAAAGTCAGTAATAGGAAAATCTGACTTCAGAGAAACATCCTGATTATGTTAAATAAATAAAAGCTTGTACAGGACTTTCTCTAGAATTGCAAGTATTATAGTCAAGCATCCTCAGCACCAGTGGTTAATACGGAAAAACCTGAACTCTTGGTGTTTTCAACACCAAATTCACTCTTGCACTGTGTTTTAAAAATCTTTAGACTCAGAACACTTCATCTTCCATTAATGCAATCTGGAGTCAGAATGCTCACTGATTCTCTCTCAGTAGTCTTTGAGCAGATGAATAAATTTAGCTTAAGGCCTTCTCGTATCCTAACCCATGTGATAGAAAGAACTCCAGATTTCTTTATTTCTTTCAATTATTAATGAAATTAACAATATTTATTGTAAAATCACTAACATTGTTAAACTTTAAAAATGCAGAGTTTAAGCTTTATTTGTTGAATATTCATTTACTTTCAATTCATGTTAAAATATTCTCATATATATGTATAAATTCATAAAGAACAGGATATTTTAAAATATTCAGTCTGCCTGATATTTGATGAGAGCAAATAGAAGAATGTCATGCCTTTTAGGAGTATAAACAAGATTTTCATACATAAAAGAACGAAATCTTCTGTGAATTAAGTAAATGTCTATAATTAAGAAATTCTGAGATGCTGATTTTTTAAAGGCAATATGGCATAGAGGGACCACTTTATTTTTGCTTGTTCAATTTAAAAATGATCAATAAACTTTGTTCTACATATTGGTAGTTTCCTAGTCACCTACCAACAGAATCTGAAATTATGGTCAAACAAATTTTAGCAAAGTTGTTGTTAAAAAATGAGGGTGAAATCAAGACATTCACAAATAAACAGAATCTCTGAGAATTTGCCACTACCAGACCAGCTTTCCAAGTGTTACTCAAAGGAGTACTCCAAATGGAAAGGTAAGAACATTAAGAAAAAAGTACAAAATAAACTTATCTAATATAGACTGTATGTTGATATTAATGGAGATACACCAACAGAAATGAGAGAGTGAGGACCGTATCAGGAAAAGATTTATCACGTTAAGGTTGTATGTAAATTGGCATTCATATGTTAAACATTGTTTTAATTGTAAGTTGTGTAACTTAATATATAACCACTAGAGAATCAGCAAGAATAACATTCAGAAGACATGAAGAAAGATAACAAAAAGGCTCATCGTAAGAAAGCACCCAGATACAAATAAAAACAGAACAATCAGAATAAAATAAACACGACATGAATTGCTCAAAAAACAAATGGCAAAATGTGTGAGGTAGACATTTTATTTTCCGTAATAACCTTAAAAGTAAATGATCTAAAAGTCCCATGAGAAGGGCAAAAAGTGGCAGAATAGGTAAAAAAGAAAATGGTACATCATTTTGCTGTCTACAAGAAACACATCTTAGACATAAGGACACAGACTTACTGAAAATAAAAAGTGGAGAAAAATATTTCATGCAATCAGTAAACAAAAAAGAGCAGGGGTGGCCATACTGATATCAGATAAAATAGACTTTAAATCAAAATCTATTACAAGAGATAAGGAAGCATTACATAATAATAAAAGGGTCAATCCAGCAAGAAGACGTAACAGTTATAAACATATATGCACCTAAGAGCAATGTACCGAAATATGTGAAACAAACACTGACCAATATGAAAGTAGGAAGGGACAACTCCGCAATAATAGTAGGGACTCCAACACTTCACTTTCTATTATAGACAGAACATCTAAAAAGAAGATCACTAAGGACATCGCGAACTTAAGTAAAACCGTAAGCCAGTTGGACCTAATGGACATATGTAGAACACTCCACTCAGCATCAGAACAATATACATTTTTCTCCAGTGCACATGGATCATATTCTAGAATAGAACACATTGTAGGACACAAAATAAGTCTCAACAAATTTAAAAAAGATTGAAATGCAAATCATCTTTTCTAATCATAGCATATGAAGCTAGAAATCAACAACAGGAAAAAAATAAGTACATGGAAACTGAAAAAAAAAACACTACTTTAAAAACTATTGGGTCCTACAAGAAATCAAAATTGAAATTAAAAAATTCCTAGAGTCAAATGAAAATGAAAACAAAACATGTAGAAACTTTTGGGACACAGTAAAAGCAGTACTCAGAGGGAAATTTAGTGCAATAAATGCTTACACTAAAAAAGAAGAAAGATCTAAAATCATTAGCTTAAATCGATAACTTGAACAAATAGAAAAGGAAGAGTAAAAGAATTCAAAAGCTACCAGAAAAAAGAAATAACAAAGATCAGGGCAGAAATAATCAAAATTGAAAATAGGAAAGCAATTGAAAAAAATTAACAAAACCAGAAGTTGGTTCTTTGAAAGGATCAATAAAATAGACAAACCACTGGCTGGACTGACAAAAGGAAAAAAAAAAAAAAAACAGAAGAGGCAAATAACCAAATTAAATGAAATTGGTGACATTACAACTGATCCAGC
This sequence comes from Trichechus manatus latirostris, assembly GCF_000243295.1. Classification (NCBI taxonomy): domain Eukaryota; kingdom Metazoa; phylum Chordata; class Mammalia; order Sirenia; family Trichechidae; genus Trichechus; species Trichechus manatus. The sequence goes on along the minus strand of NW_004444170.1, from coordinate 2,726,922 downwards.
AGAGATAAGGAAGATTGTAACTGAATACTGTGAAAAATTGTACTTCAACAAATTTGAAAACCTAAATGAAAGAACAAATTCCTAAAAACACACTATCTATCCAAACTAACACAAACAGAAGTAGAAAACTTAAACAGACCTATCACAAAAGAAGAGATAGAAGATGTCATCAAAAAACTACCAAAAAAAAAAAAAAAAAAAAAAGCCCAGGATCAGATGACTACACTGGATAATTCTACCAAACATTCAAAGAAGAGTTGACACCAATCCTACTTAATCTCTCCAAAAACATAGAAGAAGAAGGAACACTACCAAAACTCTTTCTATGAAGCTAGCATAACCCTGATATCTAAACCAGGAAAAGACATAACAATAAAAGAAAATTACAGATAAATATCCCTTATGAACACAGATGCAAAAATTTTCAACAAAATTCTAGGCAAAAGACTTCAGTAACGTATCAAAAAAATCATGAACCATGATCAAGTGGGATTCATACTAGGATTAAGGGTGGTTTGACATTAGAAAATCAATGTAATCTACTACATAAATGAAACAAAGGAAAAGAACCATATGATCATCAATTGATGCAGAAAACACGTTTGATAAAATTCATCACCTTTCCCAATAAAAACTCTCAACAAAATAGGAATGGAAGGGAAGTTTCTCTACATAATTAAGGGCATATATGCAAAACCAGCAGCCAACATTATACTCAATGGAGAAAGGCTGAGAACTTTCCCTGTGAGAATAAGAATAAGACAAGGATGCTGATTATCACCACTTTTACTCAACATTGTAGTGGAAGTCCTATCCAGAGCAGTAAGACAAGATGAGTAAAAGGTATCCAGATCAGCAAAGAAGAAGTACAGCTATTTCTGCTTGCAGATGACATGACCCTATACACAGAAGACTTAAATATTTCACAAGAAAACTGCTGGAACTAGTAGAAGAGTTTAGCAATCTTGTAGGATGCAAGATCCACACACTAATATGTTAGTTGAGTTCCTCTACATTAAAAAAGACTACTCCAAAAAAAAAAAAAAAAAATCAAGAAAACAACACCACTTACAATTGACCCCAAATCCATAAAATACCTAGAAATTAACTCAATCAAGGACATGAAAGACTTACACAGTGAAAATTATAAAACACTACTACAAGAAACTAAAAGGGACCTACAAAAATGGAAAGGCAGCCTGTGCTTACGGACTGGAAGACATAGTAAAAGTGTCAGTCCTACCTAAAGTGATCTACAGATTCAGTGCAATCCTGATACAAATCACAACAACATTTTTTACTGTAATGGAAAAACTATTGACCACCTTCATATGGAAAGGGAAGAAACCCCATATAGCCAAAACAATAATGAAGAAAAATAACAAAGCAGGAAGTTTCATACTCCTTGATATTAAAACACCCTATACAGCCACTGTAATTAAAACAACCTGGTATTGGCTCAACAATAGACACATAGACCAGTGAAATAGAATTGAGAACCCAGAATTATACCCAGCCATCCATGCGTCTATCACTTTGTCATACTGTGGGAACTTGTGTGTTACTGTGATGCTGGAAGCTCTGCCACCAGTATTCAAATACCAGCAGGGTCACCCATGGTGGACAGGTGTCAGCTGAGCTTCCAGACTAAGACAGACTAGGAAGAAGGACCTGACAGTCCACTTCTGAAAAGAATTAGCCAGTGAAAACCTTATACATAGCAGTAGAACATTGTCTAATATAGTGCTGGAAGATGAGCACCCCAGGTTGGAAGATACTCAAAAGAGGACTTGGGAAGAGCTGCCTCCTCAAATTAGAGTCGGCCTTAATGACGTGGATGGAGTCAAGCTTTCAGGACCTTCATTTGCTGATGTGGCACGACTCAAATTGAGAAGAAACAGCTGCAAATATCCATTAATAATCAGAACCTGGAATGTATGAAGTATGAATTCTAGGAAAACTGGAAATTGTCAAAAATGAAGTGGAACGCTTGAAGATCAATATCCTAGGCATTAGTGAGCTGAAATGGGCTGGTATTGGTCATTTTGAATCAGACAATCATATGGTCTACTATGCCGGGAACGACAACTTGAAGAGGAATGGCATTGCATTCATCATCAAAAAGAACACTGCAAGATCTATCCTGAAGTACAATGCTGTCAGTGATAGGATAATATCCATACACCTACAAGTAAGACCAGTTAATACGACTATTATTCAAATTTATGCACCAACCACTAAGGGCAAAGATGAAGAATTTGAAGATTTTTACCAGCTTCTGCAGTCTGAAATTGATCGAACATGCAATCAGTATGCACTGATAGTTACTGGTGATTGGAATGTGAAAGTTGGAAACAGAGAAAGATCGGTAGTTGGAAAATATGGCCTTGGTGATGGAAACGATGCCAAAGATCGCATGATAGAATTTTGCAAGACCAACAACTTCTTCATTCCAAATACCTTTTTTCACCAACATAAACGGTGACTATACACATGGACCTCGCCAGATGGAATACGCAGGCATCACATTGACTATGTCTGTGGAAAGAGACAACGGAAAAGCTCAATATCATCAGTCAGAACAAGGCCAGGGGCCGACTGCGGAACACAACATCAATTGCTCATATGCAAGTTCAAGTTGAAACTGAAGAAAATTAAAACAAGTCCACGAGAGCCAAAGTACAACCTTGTGTATATTCCACCTGAATTCAGACCATTTCTAGAATAGATTTGACGCTTTGAACGCTGATGACCGAAATCCAGATGAGTTGTGGAATGTCAACAGGACGCCATACATGAAAAAAGCAAGAGGTCGTTAAAAAGACAGGAAAGAAAGAAAACACCAAAATGGATGTCAGAAGAGACTCTGAAACTTGCTTTTGAACATCAAGTAGCTGAAGCAAAAGGAAAAAATGATGAAGTTAAAGAGCTGAACAGAAGATTTCAAAGGGCGGCTCAAGAAGACAAAGTATTATGATGATGTATGCAAAGACCTGGAGATAGAAAATCAGAAGAGAAGAACACACTCAGCATTTCTCAAGGTGAAAGAACTGAAGAAAAAATGGAAGGCCCGAGTTGCAATACTGAAGGATTCTATGGGGAAATATTAAACAACACAGGAAGCATCAAAAGAAGATGGAAGGAATACACAGAGTCACTGCACCAAAAAGAATTGGTCAATGTTCAACCATTTCAAGAGGTAACATATAATTGGGAACCAATGGTACTAAAGGAAGGAGTCCAAGCTGCGCTGAAGGCATTGGTGAAAAACAAGGTTCCAGGAATTGATGGAATACCAATTGAGATGTTTCCACAAATGTATGCAGCACTGGAAATGCTCACTTGTCTATGCCAAGAAATTTCGAAGACAGCTATCGGGCCAACCAACTGGAAGAGATCCATATTTATGCCTATTCCCAAGAAAGGAGATCCAACCCAATGCAGAAATTATTGAACAATATAATTAATATCACATGCAAGCAAAATTTTGCTGAAGAT
>NW_004444170.1:2687331-2721637 GCF_000243295.1 Trichechus manatus latirostris | reverse complement strand
GAAGTTAGAGGGTTGACATGTTGTGGGGTTGTTAACCAATGTCATAAAACAATCTGTGTACTACTGTTTCATGAGAAAATATTTGTTCTGTAAGCCTTCACCTGAAGTGCAATTAAAAAAAAATCTAATAAAAAAAAAGTATAAATCCTAAATATGGATGCACCAAATGAAAGAGGCTCAAAAGACATGAAGCAAAATATGACAGAGCTAAAATAAGAAATACAGAAATCCAAAATTATAGTTTGGGATTCAGCACCCCAATTTTAGCAACTTATAGAAAGTCAGCAAGGATGCAGAAGACCTAAACAACACAACCCCCTGATATGACTGAATTGCCACGTACAGAACTCTCCGGCCAACGACAGCGGATACACAATTTTTTTCAGTCACCTTTGGGACATTTGCCAACACAGACTGTATCTTGGGGCATAAAACAAATCTCAACAAATTAAACAAACAAACAATTTTAAATCATACAGAATATGTCTTCTAACCATAGTGAAAACAAAGTCAGCAACAAAGATGAGAGAAAAATCTCCAAACATTTGGAAATTAACACACTTCTAAATATTCCATGGATCAAATAGGAATTTTCAAAGATATTATATAAATGCATAAAATAAAATATGATCTATCATATTTTGTGGGATGCAGTTAATGCAGGTTAAAAACGAAAAAGAAACTTACTACCATCGGGTTGATTCTGATTCATAGTGACCCCATAGAGTTTCCCAAATTGTAGATCTTTACAGACGCAGACTGCTGCATCTTTCTCTTGTGGAGCTGCTGGTGGGTTCGAACCGTCGACCTTTTGGTCAGAAGTTGAGTGCTTTAACCACTGCGCCACGAGGACTCGCTGATGTAGAGTGTAGAAAAAAATAGAGCACAAAATTCTTATATTAGAAATGAGAAAAATTCTCAAAATAATAACATAAGTTTCTATAAGAAACTAAGAATAAGAGATCAAAATAAACTCAAAAGAAGCAGAAGGAAGGAAAACGTAAGGATATAAGCAGAAATCCATGAAATCAACAATAACAACAACAGAATGTTGAAACAGAAAGCTTATTCTTTCAAATGAAATCGATAAAATTGAAAAATCTTAAGCAAGACAAAGATTAAAAAACAAAACACAATCATCAATACCAGGAATGAAACAGAAGATATCTCTACAGATCTGCAACCATTAAAAAGAAAATAATGGAATAAATACTACGAACAACTTTTGGCTCAAAAACTTACAGTCTTCAAAAACCACAAACCAAGATGAGTTGGTTAATCTGAATACCTTTATCCTATTAAGAAAACTGAATTCTTATTGAGAAAGTTTGGTGGTTGCTTAAAAACTTATATAGGGAGCTATCATAAGGTCCAGCAATTGCATCTCTGAGCATGTATACCAGAGAAATGAAGACTTGTGTTCACACAAAAACTTTGACACAAATGTTTATAGCTATCTTATTTGTAATAGCCTAAATCTGGAAACAATCCAGATATCTTTCAACTAGTGGATGGGTAAACACAGTGTGATCCACCTATATTCAGAAATAAAAAAAGAGTGATAACAAGGTTGATAACATAAATCTCCAAAGAATAATGCTCAGTGGATAAAAAGCCACACCTGAAGGATTACACATCTTCTTCCATTTACATAGATGATACAAACAGGTAATGTGATAGCCAGCTAACCAAAAGGTTGGAGGCTTGAGTCCCCCTAGAGGTACCTCAGAAGAAAGGCCTGGCAGTCTGCCTCTGAAAAATCAGTGGTTGAAAACCCTATGGAGCACAGTTCTACTCTGATACACATGGGGTCACGATGAGTCAGCGTTCACTCAATGGCAACTGGTTTTATAGAAATGACAAAATTATGGAATGGGAGAACAGAACAGTGGTTGCCATGGGCTAAAGGAGCGGGTTGGAATGGGAGACAAGTTGGCGTGGCAGAAAAGGGCAACGTGAAGCATCCCTGCAGTGAGGAAAATGTTCTGTGTCTTGACCATATCAACAACAACATTCTGGTTGTGATATTGCACTGAAGTTTTCAGGATGCTTGCCTTGGAAGACACTGTGTGAAAGGTATGTGGGACCTCTGTATTTCTTACAACTGAATGTGAGTCTGCAATGAATTAAACAAAAAGTTTAACTTAAAAAAATATAGGAAATGAGGCCTAGGGCTATTCTGAGATTTGCCCAAAGCAAAATTTGTACAAAATATCAAGCTATGATAGATGTGTCCCATAAAGTAATAATCACTGAATTTATGAAGTTATTCATTTAACAGGCAATGAAATAGAAATGTTAGACAGGAGTCGCTAGCACAAACGAAAAATAAAAGATTCCTAAATCACCTTAACGCGTGTCCTCCGCGATAGCTTGCCGGCCGCTCGCTCCCTGGTGAGGCCCGCTCGCAAGTGCTCCCTTGCCAGTCCTCTTCCATGTGTTGCTGTTAAAACAAAGCAAAACAAAACGGTGTGCTTAAAAGAATACCTCGAAGTGGGGAGGGTGCAGCCAGCAAACAAACACAGAACGTGTGCGTTATTTGGGTAAAAATATGGTGAATAACTGTTTCTTAAACAAATAAAATAATGCATGAATAAATGAAATAATAAGCAACCGAGGACAACGAAAGAGATTTAAAAAAAAAACAGTGATAAAACCCACCCCAGTCCTGAAAGCTTTATTTCTTCCCATATGTATTAAAAGCACGGTCATCTAATTCCAAAAAACAAGTTCAACCCTCTGCTTCAACCCTTATATTACTCTGTTGATGTATCGAGTGATAAGTAGGTAGATCGTCTTTTGGGGGCCGTCTTCTCTGTGTACTAATTACCATTCTGAAATATTGATAGCTGTTACTTTCAGGAGCAGCTAGTTGGCCCTTGGAAGACTGTGTTACAACTTGTGGTAAATGCTCAAATGAAGGGAGAGAGACATGGTAAAAGGAAGCAATACTGCTGAGGAAATCAATCTAAAACAGCTTGGCGCGTACGCATCTGTGCTAAATAATTTATAAATGCAAAAGCGAGAACTGGCAAAGGTAGACCGACCAGGAGCCTGTCCTTCTCGTTGTTTTAAGTACCACCATGCCTGGGAGTCAGGACATTTCTTTTCCTGTTCTGCCTGGACTGCATGACTGTGGGTTTGTTTTTCTCAGCTGCTAACGTGGTTCGTATCATCTGGTCATGGTTTGTATCTTCTTGTCCTGTCTGCCTCAGAGTTACCATGAGAACCCATGAGAAAGCCTGTTTACAATGCACTGAAGTTTGAAAAAGCAACTTACTGTTAATACACTTCCTTATCATTTTGTATTTTTCTTATGACTGAACCAAGTTTACAAATGTAAATGCTATTATGTCCCTAGAAATTTTTAAAACTGTTTAAGTAATTATGTGGTATTTGGATACAGGATAAAAATAAACAGGAGAAATTCCTTAGGTGGTGTTTGTACAACTCATTTCTGTCTCATCTGGCTATTTTGCGCGTATAAATCTTTGTGTTTCCTCTCTCCTTGTAATTAATGTATACCCTTAGCATGCAGTAAGTAATCCACAACTAATGAATGTAGTAATATAATTGCGGAGGTGCTTGAAGAGATTGAGGAGCCCTGTTTGAAGGGCTCTGCCCTGGCCCTTCAAATTCTGCCCTTGCCAGTCAGTAGTCTGGAACGGCTCAGGTCTTAGTAAACAAGGTAGCTTGGTGACAACACTGGCCTCTTGGGCCACTGTTACTACCGTGCTTCAGTAAATTAATAGTTTTTGATGTTACTGTAAATTGCTTATGAAGCCTTTAATTTAACATATCCAATTTATAGTGCTCTTACTCATGGTTGGTTACTTCCAGATAATAAAATTAATTTAATCTTTAAAATAATAAAATCACTTCTATATCATAGAAGAAGAAACTAAAACTGCAGAAGGTTACCTCAATAGTACAAGGCCGCGCGTCTAAGTAGTGATAAAGTGAGGATTCAAAACTAGGTGCTATAACATTAAAGTTAGTGTTTCTCTTCCTTACTCTTGCATCCTACCTGAATGTCTTCTTTAAATGATGAGCCTTTAGTCATTTCATTGTATCTCAAACTTAAAAATTATTAACAAACAGATTTTTCAATGAAAAATCTAAATGGGAGCACACACCCCTACTAATCACAGTAGATGATAAAACAATGTTGACTTGAGACTTCGTTTCCAGATCGTGTAGGTATGGCCTCTTGCAGATGTGCACATGTATAGCTTTTTTAAGGAAACAGAGATCATTAATACATAATTGTTATACTAACAAATAAAAACTGACATCTGTTTATTGTAAGTAATTAGCATACGTTTACATATTAGTTTAACATTTTGCACAAGACTGATTTTTATCTGATCCAAGTTGAATTTTAATGTATGTGCCATCTACTTTATGTTGAACTTAACTGAAAAATTGAAGTTTGTCAGTTAAGAAAAGAAGCAGGAATTTTTGTTTTTTAAATATGATTTACTTTAGAAATTTCTCAGAACCAATTTTGTAAAGATATACTCATCGTTTGAGAGATAGGTATATAAATTAAGCATACTGCTCCTAATTTAGCACATGCAGACATTCTCCACGCACAGCACTGACACGTTCTCTTCAAGGGTGGATTCTCATTCCCTCATGTATCCACTCGAGAGCTAATTAGGGTCAGAGGGCACAGAAAGTCAGCAGTAGATGAAGTGAACCTCATCAGATAAACAAAGCAATGAGCGGTCCTTCCCTAGGTGTATTCTCAGAAACAGACTGTCTGGTGGAAATAAGGAGAAAAGTCTCCCGTAGCTGTGTTTAGGATGTTGATTTACGCAAACATACGACGCAAGACGTGAATAAATTATCAGCTTGCTAACAGTCCAGTTCTGCTTGCTTATACATTGGTTTCTTCTTTCCATTAGATTGATGATCTCTCATTCCAAATTTAAGTGTCTGACTCTTGCTACATTTCAGTCTGATACCCACTATTTACATATGGGGAAAATGAGCTGGTCCAAACTTAGAGGTGTGTACCTATCTTTGATGAGTAGTCAAAGCCACTTAGGCTAAACAGAATACTCCAATACCTACTCCAGTAGGGAAAGTCATGACTATTTATTTTAACTTTTTACACATGAAGTAAGTTCTTCAATTTCCACAAATACTTTGTGGTTTTGTATTAATTTTCTTTGATTTTTTTTACTGAAGTTTATATTTTCAATGAGCTGCTTTTCTTTTAAAGTGCATTGATTTAAGTATTTTCTGAATTTTAAAAAGACATATAATTATATATATATTGACTTTAAATATATACATGTATATATGTATATGCACATATGTAACACTTGTAATAAAAGAGTGCTATTGTTTTGAGGCATAGTTCTAAAACTGTAAGGTATTTAAATTTCTAGTAGCTTGAACAGACTAGGGAGATCATCTCTCACAATGTTAATCTTTTACAGATTAGAATTCTGAGGTCAAATGAATTGCCTAACTTTATACAGTCTCAAAGTGTCATCACCAAGATTTTAACCAAGGCCTGATGTCACTGCTAAAATCCGACATTGTTACAAAATGCTTTGCTTCTTGGTGAAATGCTGATACGCTCTCAAGGCTTATTCCAAAGCTGTATCAATCCTAAAATGAAAATTTTACTACACATCTTTAAGCATTGAATTTATTTCTTTTGCTGAATTCAGTGATTTGTTACATAACTTCGAGTAGGACCTTGTCTACACTGTAGTTGTTTTTGAAACTTTTGGTTTATAAAGTCAAAGGCTGGGAATGCTTTTTTTCTAGTGCGCAAATTTTATTTCATCAAATTTTAGCTTTTTTTTTTTTTACATGATAAGGATTTATCATTAGGACTGTTTCAGGAATTAGCAACGTTTAGTGCCATTTTTGATTTCACTCACTAATGAAACAAATGAAAGGGAAAGAGGACAATAAAAAGGGAGGGAAAGGAAATTGGGTACAATTTCAGAAGAGCAGGGAAAGGAGAAAAGTTTTCAGGAGAATGAATGTGTACACTCAGAAGGCAGTGGCATCCTGAGGAAGAATGAATTGAGCTGTGAGATTCATAAGAAGCACTGTGTCCCTAAAGGGAAACCGAGTGGGGAGAAGAGATGAGCAGGCAGAGGGGCTCCCCATCAGTCAGGCTATAGCCTTATCCCAGGACCATACAGATGCTCTGAGGAACGAAGGTGATGGATCACAGCCTAAAGAGCGGTAAGAGAAGCTCTGGGCTGGTTGCCATGCACCATGTATAAAACATGAACACTGCCGCACTTAGCATGAATAAGCTATAATAAGGGCTTTCCTATTAAATATATCTGATCACTGCTAAAATGTTTAAAAAGTAGGAAAAAAAATGGAAAACATTGCTAATAGTTTTATGATGCACTGGAGAGGAGGTACAGTTTTGTTTGCTTTGCTTTCAATAATTTAGAGGTGTTTGGGCTTCCAAAAATTTCAATAAGACATTATACATAGAGACTGAGATCCTTTATAGAACCTCAGAATTTTTCTTGGAAAGTGGTATGCACATTCCAGATGGAAAGATAATAAAGATCACTCATCACACTGGAGAGAAAACTATGTTTTGTTGTGAAGTCAGACTTTTATTTCAGGAAAAAATGAAAGGAAAAATGGTGCTTAAATTTATTGCAGGTGGATATTAAAGGTGGTTTTGTTATTCCCCTGGTCATGATGGCCATGCAGAAATACACATTTTGTAATGTAAGCAAATTGAAATTTTCAAATGATTCATAATTTTTATTAATTAAAATATGACTGTTTCTATAAATAGCAATATGTGAGACAGTGAGACCCCATTTCTCTCATGATACATTATTAGATGTTGACTTTCCAGGGTGCTTTAAAACCAGATCCCACTGATTTATCGTAGCATCTAAATTGTAAACTAATTGGAAAGCGGTAGGATTAGGAATTAGAATTGAGACAGGAAACCCTCTAAAAAGGAGAGATCCCCTTTATCTCTAGCCAAAAATCCACCAACTAAGAATAGTCTTTAAATTGCCCTTACACTTATTAACTGTATGGATTAGGTAGAGGCAAGTCATTAAGGATGACTTTGAATTGGCCAAACCCGTTGTACATTAGTTTTAAAATAAATAAGACAAGCTGGCAATGACAGGAAATGAAATAGTAAATGACAGAATATAAACAAACGAAAATGAATGTGTTTCTGTGTTCAGTCTGTCCTTTGATCTTCATTCAAATCCATGCCTGACTTTTATTCTCCTCTCACTTATTCACGTACTGTGCTGCAGGTGCTGTACTAGGCTCTGGTTGCAAAATGCATGATATAGTGGTAAAAAGAACCCATGAAATTGGATATATCTGGGTTCAAAGAATGACTTATCCATTAGTGTACTCACTAACCTTGGATAAATTAATGAACTTCACTCAGCCTCAGATACTTTATTTTAAATTAATTATGGCTGGTATCTCTCCAGAGCAAGTGGAATGCTTTGTTTTAGGTTGAACGTCTGTAGCCCATAGTCACTAGACAAATCACAGAAGAACATTTTATTATTATTCAGACATTGAATAATTCGTTTATTCATAAACTACATGCCGTGTATTTATGATAGATTTTTTTAGAAAGTTTGATGTAGAATAAAAATTACTAAATTAAAAATATAAGGATAAGATATTAAATTGTGGCAGATTCAACTATCTATTTGGAAACCATTCCCAAAACTTCTGCTATTTTTGCCTTGCACTGTAAAGCTAGGAAAAAAATAAAATAAATGCTTGTTTGACAATCTCCGTCAAAGCTAGGCAAGTTATTGTCCAATACCTGGTAGAAGGCTATTTTGGAAAGTGTTTTTCTCCCTTATAAAGAGAAATCCGCTTTTTCCTCCATTCCTTCTTGAAACTTTGCGTTGCTAATGTAAAGATGTAGTACCATAACTACAGTAGCTAATCTTGCAACTGAGGTAGAATAATCAAAATAATTACAAAGATGCTTACCAAGATGTCTACCATAACTAAGATTTGCTCCAACACTGAAACTGTTCAGCTCTGTTCATTTTTATGCAGGATAATCAAATGTATTTATTGCTTAAACCAGTGTCAGTCAAGTATTCTACTACTTAAATACTTTAGTTCTTTTTAACTGATGGAAGTGTCATAATAAGGAATGTCCAAAGTTATAAGAAAGTCTAGAGTAGTAACACCTAATCTCTTAGTTTGGGAGGGAGGCAGTGATTTAAGTATCAGGCCTAGAGAAGATGACAATAACTAACAGTTCTTTTTAGTTTTCTGAAATTTGGCTATGGTGTGTCTTGGAATTTCTTTGGGTTTATCTTGTTTAAGTTTTCTCTGCTTTTGAATCTATAGGCTTATGTATTTTGACAGATTTTGAAAGATTTCTGCCATTACTTATTTGGGTATTTTTCAGCCCCACACTCTTTCTTCTTTTCTTCCTGGCCACTGATGACTCTTACATTAGGTCTTTCATTATAATCCCTATGGTCCCTGAGATTCTGTTCATTCTTATTTTGTCTCTATTGTGAAGATTAGGTAATTACTATTTTTCTGTTTCCAAGTTTTCTGATTTTCTTTATCTCCTCCATTCTGCTATTGAACAAATCCATCGAAGTTTCGTTGTTGTTAATGTTTTGTTTTTTAATTATTGAATTCTCAGTTTAAAAATATTCTATTTTGTTTTAATTCATAGTTCTTTTTCTTCCTGGGAAATTTTGTTTCTTTGTTGAAATTTTATATTTATTCATTTGATTCAAGAACAAATCTTGAAAGCAGAGAGAGAGAAATGACAATTCAAATGACAGTGAATGTCTTACTATAAATTGAGATTAGAGAGAACTGGCACAACATATTTTTCAAGTACAGAAAGAAAAGAACCGTCAACCAAGAATTCTATAGCCAAAAAAATATTCTTCAGAAATTATGGAGAAATTAAGAGATTCTCAGATAATGAAAAACTAAAGGAATATATTTCCAGAAAATAAACCCCAAAAGAATAGCTAACAAAAGTTTTCAAAACAGACAGGAAACAATAAAAGAAAGAACTTTGGAATATCTAGAAGGAAGAAAGGACACAGTAAACAAAATTATGCATAAAATACAATAGCTTTTGTTTTCCTTTGAGTTTTGTAAATTATGTTTGACGGTTGAAGAAAAGAACATAACACTAAATATAAGTAGGAAAAATAGTTAGATAATTATATGTGGTAAAAGGAGCCCTGGACTATATGAAGAAGAACGGGGCATCAGGATTAGAGGAAGACTCATTAACAACCTGCCTTATGCAGATGACACAACCTTGCTTGCTGAAAGTGAAGATGATTTGAAGCGCTTACTGGTGAAGAACAAAGACCACAGCCTTCAGTATGGTTTACACCTCAACATAAAGAAAACAAAAATCCTCCCAACTGGACCAATAAGCAACATCATGATAAATGGAGAAAAGATTGAAGTTGTCAAGGATTTCATTTTACTTGGATTCACAATCAACACCCATGGAAGCAGCAGTCAGGAAATCAAAAGACACATTGCATTGGGCAAATGTGCTGCAAAAAACCTCTTCGAACTGTTGAAAAGCAAAGATGTCACATTGAAGACTAAGGTGCGCCTGACCCAAGGCGTGATATTTTCAATCGCATCATATGCATGTGAAAGCTAGACAATGAATAAGGAAGACTGAAGAAGAATTGATGCCTTTGAATTGTGGTGTTGGCAAAGAATATTGAATATACCATGGACTTCCAAAGGAACTAACAAGTCTGTCTTGGAAGAAGTACAACCAGAATGCTCCTTAGAAGGAAGGATGGCAAGACTACATCTTACATACTTTGGACATGTTGTCAGGAGGGATCGGTTCCTGGTCCCTGGAGAAAGACATCATGCTTGTACAGGGTCAGGGAAAAAGAGGAAGACCCTCAACGAGATGGATTGACACAGTGGCTGCAACAGTGGGCTGAGGCATAACAATGATTGTGAGCATGGTGCAGGACTGGGCAGTGTTTCGTTCTGTGGTGTGTAGGGTCGCTATGAGTTGGAATTGACTTGACAGCATCTGACAACAACAACAACAATTATATGCGAGGATGAGTGAAGGAAGCTAAAAGTGGTAAAGTTTCCATACTTCACCAAAACAGGTAAGATGACAACACCAGTAAACTCTTAAAACTTGTATACACTTAATACCTAGAGCAATCACTTAAAAAGCTTTACAAAGAGATACGTATGAAAACATTATATTGTTGTTGTTCAGTGCCGTGGAGTTGATTTAGACTCCTAGCGATCCCATGTGACAGAGTAGAACTGTCTTATAGGGTTCTGTAGGCTGTAAACTTTATAGGAGAAGATCACCAGGTCTTTTTCCCATGGAGCAACTGGGTAGGTTGCAACTGCCAACTTTTCAGTTAATAGCCAAGTGCTTAACTGTTGTGCCACCATAGATAAATCAAAATGGAATTAGAAAATTTATTCAAGTAACCCAGAGGAAAGCAGGAAATTGAAAATAGAGAAACAAAAAAAAAAAAAAAAAGGAGAGAGAGAACTAGCAGAAAAAATAAATGGTAGATTTTAGCCCTGACATATAAGTAATTGGAGCCGTGGTGGCACAGTGGTTAAGAGATGGGCTGCTAAGCAAAAGGTCAGCAGTTCGAATACGCTCCTTGGAAACCCTATGGGACAGTTCTATTCTGTCCTAAAGGACCACTATGAGTCGCAGTCGACTTTACGGCAACGGGGTTTGTTTTTTTGTTTTTGTTTTTTAATAAGTAATTACATTAAATATAATTGGTCTAAATACACCAATTAAAGACAGAAAGAGTGGAGTGAGTTAAAAAAAAAAAATGAGCCAACTACATACTGTCTAGAAGAAACTCACTTCAAAAATTACAATGTAGATAGGTTTAAAATAAATAAAAACGGATGTGCAATGCAGACATTAATAAAAGGAAATACAGGATGACTATATTAATATCAAATTAAGCAGGCTTTAGAACAAAGGAAGTTTTTAGGAGTAGAAAAGAACATTATATAATGATTAAAGTGTCAGTATACCAAGAAGACACAGAAATTCTTAATGTGTATACACCAATCAAAAGAGCTACGAAATATATGAATCAAAAACTGATAAAGCTGAAAGAAGAAATGAAATGCGTAATTTATACTTGGAGACTTCAACACCCCTCACTCAACAACTGATGGAACTAGATAGAAAATCAACAAGGATATAGAAGAACTCAACACCATTAAGCTAATCTATAGAACATTCTACCCCACAACAGCTGAATACACGTTATTTTCAAGTGCTCTTAAGTAGATAGCTAAATATGCCATATCCTGTGTCATAAAACACACCTCATCAAATTTAAAAGAATTTAAATGATAAAGGGTATATTTTCCAACCACAATAGAATCAAACTAGAAATACAACAGAAAATGTTTCAAATATTTGAAAATTTAACAATATACTTCAAAATAATCCTTAGGTAGACAGTATCTCAAGAGAAATAAAAAATACATTGAACTGAATGAAAATTAAAAGAAACTGTATTAAAATTGTGCTACACAGCTAAAGGAGTCCAGAGAAGAAATTTTATAGCACTAAATACATACATTAGGAAAGAAGACAATTCTCAAGTCAGTAATCTAAGCTCCCACCTCAAAAACATAGAAAAAGAAGAGCAAAATAAACTCAAAGCAAGCAGAAAGAAGAATAAATAAATATTATAGCAGAAATCAATGAAATTGAAAAAATTAAGACCCTATAGAAAGTCAGTGAAACAAAGAGTAGGTTTTAGAAAAGATCAATAAAGTCAACAAATATCTAGCAAAAATGAAAAAGAAAAATAGAAGATAAAATTGACCAGTATCATGAATGAATCAGAATTCATCACTACAGGCCCTACAGACACCAAAAGGATAATAAGGAAATGCCACAATAATTCTTCACATGTACATTTGAGAACTTAGGTGAAATTAACCAATTCCTCAAAATAAATAAATAAATACCACACATCACTCAATATGAAATAGGTCATTTGAGTAGCCCTACAACTATTAAGGAATTTGAATTCTTAGTTAAAAAAAAAAAAAATTCTCATGAAAGAAATCCCCAAGTCAATTTATTTCACTGGATAATTCTACCATAAACTTAAAGAAGAAATGACATCAACTCTACACAATCTCTTACAGAAAATGGAAGAGTGAACACTTTCCATTCATTTTATGGAGCTAGTACAGAGAAATACAGTACAAAAAAAAGTAAAAAGAATAGTACAGAACAATACATCTTATAAATATACATGCAAAATTTCTTAACAAAATATTAGTACATAGAATTCCCCAATATATAAAAATAATTATACATCCTGATCTAGTGAAGTTTATTTATTTTGGAGCTGGTTTAATATTGAAAAAATATCAATGTAATCCATTATATTAAAAGGCTAAAGAATAAAAATCATATATCAATAAATGCAAATAAAGCCTTTGAAAATATTCAACAGACATTTATGATAAAAACTCTTAGAAACATAGGACTAGAGGGAAACTTCCTCAAATTGATAAAGAGCATCTGCAAAAAACATGTGGTGAACATCATACTTCATGGTGAAAGACTGACTGTCCCGCCCCTAAGGTTTGGAACTAAGCGTGGTTGTCCACTCTTGCTATTCTTATTCAACATAGTGCTGGAAGTTTTTTCTAATTAAATTAGGCAAAAAAAGGAAATAAAAGGCACATAGGTTGGAAAGGGAGAAATAAGCTATCCCTATTTGCAGATGTCATGACTGCATATGTAGAAAACCCCAAACAATTTAGCCTCCCCCAGAAAACCCAAAAAGTAACACAAATGACACCAAACAAAAGAAGAAATCATGGAACTAATAAGTGAGTTTGGCAGATTCATAGATACTAGAAAGACATACACAAATCAGTTGTATTTCTATACACTAGTGATTAAAATATGAACACCAAAATTAAAAAGACAATATCATTTGCAATTCCAAAAAAAAAAAAAATACTTAGGTGTAATTCTAGCAAACCTTGCCCACATTTGCTCTGCAAAATATAAAATTCCGTTGTAAAAAGAAAGGCAAATATAATCTAAATAAATGGAGAAACATACCACGTTCATGGATTGGAAGTCTAAACATACTAACCGTGTCAGTTCTCTAAAAATTTATGTAAATGTTTAACAAAATTCTTGTTAAAATCCTAGCAAGACTTTTTATATAGAATAGGTAAAATTATTCTAAAATGTATATAGAAAGTCAAATTAGCTAGAATATGTAGGACGATTAACATTTCAAGACTTATATAGGTATCGAGGGAGCTTTAGTGGCGCAGTGGTTAAGCACTCAGCTGCTAACAGAAAGGTCAGTGGTTTGAACCCACCAGCCACTCCATGGGAGAAAGATGTGTCAGTCTGCTTCCGTAAAGATTACAGTCTAGGAAACCCTATGGTGCAATTCTACTCTGTCCTATAAGGTTTCAGTGAGTAGGTATCGACTCAGCGGCAACAAGTTTGTTTTTTATTTGTTTGTTTTGGTATTATCTAGCTATAGTAATTAAGACAGAGTGGTATTGGTGGAATGAAAGACACATTGATCAATACAAGAGAACTGAGAACCCAGAAATTGACCTACAAAGACATGCCCACCTGACTTTTGGCAAAGGTGCAAAAGCTGTTAAATAAAGAAGGATGGCCTTTTTAACAAATGTTGCTGGAATAATTAGACATACATAGACAAAAATAAGAACCCTGGTCTAAGTTTCACACCTTGAACAAAAATTAACTAAAAATAGATCTTGCACTTAAATGCAAAGCATAAAGCTATAAAACTTCTATAAAAAAAACAAAAACAAAATTTGAGAGCTATAACTAGTCGGTGTTCTTAGACTTGACGTCAAAAAGACAATCCATAAAAGAAAAAAGATGACAAAACTGACTTCATCAAAATTAAAAATTTTTGCCCTGTTAAGAGGAGGAAAAGACAGTCAAAAAAGTGAGAGAAAACCTCTGCACACCACATATTTGTTAATATACTAATATGTAGAATACTTGTTTTTGTTGTTAGGTGCCATCAGGTTGATTCAGGCACATAGCAACCCTACCTGGAACAGAACGAAGCCCTACTCGGTCTTGCACCATCCTCACAATCCTTATGCTTAAGCCCATTGTTGCAGCCACTGTGTCAATCCATCCCATTGAGGGTCTTCCTCTTTTTCACTGACCTTCTACTTTACCAAGCAGGATGTCTTTCTCCAGGGACTGATCCCTCCTGATAACATGTCCAAAGCATGTAAGACATAATCTCGCCATTCTTGCTTCTAAGGAGCATTCTGGTTGTACTTCTTTAAAGACAGATTTGTTTGTTCTTCTGGCAGTTCATGGTGCATTCATTACTCTTCACCAGCATGGTAATTCAAAGGTATCGATTCTACTTCAGTCTTCCTCTTTCATTGCCCAGCTTTCATATGCATATGGGGCAATTGAAAATACCATTGCTTGGGTCAGGTGTACCTTAGTCTTCAAGGTGACATCTTTGCTTTTTAACATCTTGAAGAGGTCTTTTGCTGCAGAATTGGTCAGTGTAGTGCATCATTTGATTTCTTGACTGCTGCTTCCATGGGTGTTGATTATGGATCCAAGTAAAATGAAATCCTTGACAACTTCAATTTTTTCTCCGTTTATCATGTTGTTGCTTATTGGTCCAGTTGTGAGGATTTTTGTTTTCTTTATGGTGAGGTGTAAACCATACTGAAGGCTATGGTCTTTGATTTTCATCGGCAAGTGCTTCAAATCCTCTTCACTATGAGCAAGCAAGGTTGTTTCATCTGTGTATTGCAGGTTGTTAATGAGATTTCCTCCAATCCTGATACCACCTTCTCCTTCATATACTACAGCTTCTCGGATTATTTGCACAGCATACAGATTGAATAAGCATGGTGAAAGGATACAACCCTGATGCACACTTTTCCTGATTTTAAACCATTCAGTATCCCCTTGTGCTGTTCAAATGACTGCCTCTTGGTCTACGTACAGGTTCCTCGTGAGGACAATTAAGTGTTCTTGAATTCCCATTCTTTGCAATATTATCCATAATTTGTTATGATCCACACAGTTGAGTGTGTTTGCATAATCAATAAAACACAGGAAAACATCTTTCTGGTATTCTCTGTTTTCAGCCAAGATCCATCAGACATCAGCAATAAATCCCTCATTTCACATCCTCTTCTGAATCCAGCATGAATTTCTGGCAGTTCCCTGTTGATATACTGCTGTTTTGAATGATCTTCAGCAAAATTTTGCCAGCTTGTGACATTAGTGATGTTGTTTGATAATTTCTGCATTCTGTTGGATCACCTTTCTTTGGATTGGGCACAAACTTGGGTCCATTCCAGGCAGTTGGCCAGGTAGCTGTCTTCCAAATGTCTTGTCATAGATGAGTGAACACTTTCAGCAGTGCATCCATTTGTTGAAACATCTCAAGCAGTTTTCTGTCAATTCATGGAGCCTTGTTTTTTGCCACTCTTTTCAGTGAAGCTTGGACTTCTTTCAGTATCATCGGTTCTTGATCATATGCTACCTTCTGAAATGGTTGAACGTAGATCAATTCTTTTTGATACAGTGACTCTGTGTATTCCTTCCATCTTCTTTTGATGCTTCCTGTGTCGTTCAGTATTTTGTCCTTTGAGTCCTTCAAAGTTGCAGCTTGAAGTTTGAATTTTTTATTCAGCTTTTTTCAGCTTGAGAAATGCCCAGTGTTTTCTTCCCTTTTGGTTTTCTAACTCCAGCGCTTTGCACATGTCTTTGTAATACTTTACTTTGTCTTCTCAAGCTTCTCTTTGAAATCTTCTGTTCAGCTCTTTTATTCATCGTTCCTTCCATTTGCTTTAGCTACTGTCTTTAGAAGAAATAGACCCACCCTATTTTTATTTTTGACATTCATTTTCAATTTTTAGGGATAAACAAGTTATTGTTGCTGTCTTGTATTGAAGAAACAGTATGGAAGGAAGGTACGATGTTGAGTAGCCGAGCACTCTGATGAATTGTCTTCCACATCAAACCCACTCTCTTCCATTTCTTCATCTTGAGGAAAGATTGGAAATAAAACTATATTCTCTGATCCCTATGCAGACTTCAAATGTTATCTAGGTTCTGCGTTCACAACTAGATTATGTGATGATATGGACTGAAAGATAAATACTTTGATTCTGAAGCTGGTGTGATGGTTTTCCACTATAGCAGAGGTAGCTTTCTGACAGTGGAAGAAGCAGTAGCTAACTTGGTAAACAAAATCTGAGATAGGACTTCTGGCGTTGGTTCTGGAAACTTAGCACAACATGTGTCCCTTCAGCACTGTCCAGACTTGTGGATACCATTTAATATTTTGTAATTAATCTCTTAAACTAGCCAGAGTGGATTCTATTATCCATAGCTGAACTCTGACTAGTAGTACAATGTATGTGTACTACGTTTCCTGAACCTGATCTATGTGTACTTTGGTGGAGATTTTATTGAGATGCCTAGATTTCATTTGTAATCCATCTAGAGACTTGGGAATATTTATTTATTAAATGTTACAGTAAAGCTGTTTAAGAGATTTGCAGAGCCAGGTGTGATGAACTTGATTGAAGAGTTTGCATTATTGTTGACATTGTTTTATTTCAGTGAATTTGTCATATAAGATAATGGAATTAAGCCTATATTATTTCGTGCACTCTTTGATGAGTGGGACTTCAAAGACATAATAGGATCAAGACAGTTTCAGTTATATGCTAAAGGTTTAATGCTGGAGCCCTGGTGGCACAATGGTTAAGAACTTGGTTACTAACCAAAAGGTCAGCAGTTTGAATCCACCAGTTGCTTCTTGGAAACCCTATGGGGGCAGTTCTGCTCTGTCCTATAGGGTCTCTATGAGTTGGAACTGATCTGACACCACGTAACAACAACAAAGGCTTTATGATGATGTAGAAATTTAAGGAGCCAAAACTTATGTTTGGGCCATTAGCAAGTAGTGGGTGAATTCAAGCAATTTTACAGAGTGAAAAATAAAAGGATACAAGTTCTAGTGGGTATAGGGATCAAAATAAAGTCAATGGACCTTTGATGAAAGCCCTAAACCTATCACTGAAGAGGTTTATTTAACATGGAACTGAAAGGATAGTGAAGTAATCTCTGTCTTTGATGTCCTTAGCTCATCATGTTGTATTCAGGAGAAAATAAATTTCATATTCCCACACCAACAGTAACTGTAGACATTCTTTCAATTGATTAGTGCTGGGCAACTTTTATTTATTTATATTTGCTTTCCTGTTTCCTTCTAAAGAAGCCCTGGTGGGGCAGTGGTTAAGCCCTTGGCTGCTAACCAAAAGTTTGGCAGTTTGAACCCACCAGCAGCTCCTCAGAAATACAATATGGCAGTCTGTTTCTGTACAGATTACAGACTTGGAAACCCTATGGGGGCAGTTCTACTCTGTCCTTTAGGGTCTCTATGAGTCGGAACCAATTCGACTGCAAGGATAGTCTTCTTTATTGCCCTATCCCATGTTTTCCCTGAGATATGCTCCCTGACTAAACTCTCTTCAAATTCAAATGTTGTGACGCCCACAGGAAGCAAGGGAGGTTTGTTTTCTAAACTGGCTCAAGCATCAGTGAAGCCACACTTTAGCCAGGAAGAAGAAAAACTGAAGTTATTTTTCTAAAATCAAGTTTCTCTGTCATATGTTTAGTGATACTAGATTCCTGTGTAAGCTTATAAGCAATTTGCAACTAATTTCAATGAGCAATATAACTTTCTAAATTTATGTATTTCTTCCTAGAAATGACTTCTTTAGACATCAGATTTAGGCTGTCTAAACATGTCATCTAAATGAGGACCTTAGCAATTTACTTATATTATAATTTCATCACTACTCAAACACAGTCTTTCCTAGATTAAGCACATTTGGAACCATATTAAAAATTGAATAAAAATGGTATTAAATGAAATCTAACAAAGAATTAGGATGGGAAAAATTAAGAAGTTACTTTCATTTTAGACAGGAATGTTTTGATGCCATTTGGAACCTATGACAAAACAAAAACCTAAAAACAAACCTACCACCATCAAGTCGATTCCAACTCACAGCTATAGGACAGAGTGGAACGGCCCCATAGGGTTTCCAAGGCTGTAATCTTTACAGAAGCTGACTGCCACATCTTTCTCCTTAGGAGCGGCTGGTGGTGTCAAACCGCCAACCTTTCGGTTAGCAGCCGAGTGCTTACCCACTGCACCACCAGGGCTCCTTCAGTCTGTAACGAGCCATTCTAAGTTTCAGTTAGATGAGTTGCTCTGTGTGCTGCTTCATGATCCTGAATTCTACTTGTTATTTGGGACAGAACTGAAGAGTAGAACACATAAGTGTTTTTAATACCCTCTCATTTATCAACTCAATGAGATGCAAGAAAGATAAAATATAAAATTAGTAATATAAAGTAGAAAAGGTGAGAGATTGGACAAGTGATTTCAGGAATCATTAAATAAGAGAATTATGAAGAGAGAGAGAGACTTTGAGAGAAGATGATGTCAGGCCCCTTTTATGTATGTCCCGGCTCTATTCAGCTATGGTTTTTGGTTCAATGTTAGTAATTTTCTCCAGGAGAATCTCCTGACATTAACCATTATTATTTTCCTCAGAGAGGAGGTGTCTGTCTTTGTTGGAAGGAGGATTATTGAGTGTAGTCAAGATAGCGTGTCAGAGGTCATGAACTCTGCTTGCCTGTCAGGTCACACCTGCTGCCGTGCTGCCTCATCCTCATGGTGCTCATGGCCATGTCCCACAGCACCTCATCCGCCACCGTAGGGACTGGGGCTTCCCTTTGCTTCTGAGGCAAAGCTTCTGACCTGCTCTCATAGCTCAGATGAGTATCTGCAAAATCATTGTCTGGCACAGTGAGCCTGGCTCCGCACTCTTCGAGTCTGGCTTCCTTTGGTGCCTCCCGGAAGGGCTGGATGGGGCAGCCTGGAGTGTGTAGAGACAAACATGAGTTAATGGTACACGTGTGCTGGCAGATAAATTCTTCTCCCTCCCTGCCTAAGGATGGATTTCTTGAGGTGCAGTAATTCACAAGTTTTCTCTGAAAATACTCTGCAAGGCCCAGCAATTACCTTGCTCAGTGTGCTCCTTCATGATCCTGAATCTGTTTGCTATACGAGAGAGAAAAGACAGTAGAATACTCAAGTATTTTTAATGCCCGCCTCATTAGGTGATGTTCCTCTGAATTCCAAATTCCTCTTTTCTCTGAATTCCAGCTTTCCTGGGAATCCGTTTTTCAATATGTGTTAGTCGTAAGCTCTTGCCTCAAGCTTTGTTTTCTAGGGAAACTAGACTAAGATAGAAGGTAATAAAGAATCTTAATAGGGAAATTAGAAAATGATTGTGGTTCTGATACTACCTAAAACTAAATGAATAAAAGAAAAATAGTATGAAGGGGCTGAAATATTAGACAACCACAAAATTGGAAAAAGAAAACTTGTTAATGCAAAGAAGGAAAGGTGAAATATGAAGTGGCGAGAGTCGGGAAGCTGTTATTGTATTTTCTTCAATTTCACTTTCCTTCCTCCAGAAGTATTTCTCCTTAGTATTTCAGAGGATTCAGTAATAGTTCTCACTTTTCATTCTCCCATTAAAATCTCTTTTCAAACTTTGCCAAGAAATAGGAGTATATACAAATATCTCCTAAATGGGTATAAATCCACACTAATTTTTTTATTTTATTTAAAGACATTTTGCTTACTTTGAAGAGTAAGATTATTGGTATAAACTGACTTTTTATTTCAATCCTTCAAATATCACATACTAACTTATATTGCATATGTGGTGTGCATAAACATTATTTATTGTAAAAATGTAGAAGCACACCTTAAACTTTAAGTTGTTGTTGTTATTTTTTAGGTTAGAAAAATGCCATTCTAAAAAATACAGATTTTTAGTTTAAAACAGCTGAGTTAACAACATTTGCTTTCTTCCCCTCTCAAAAATCATTCTAAAACAATAAGAATGAGAAACAGAAATCTGAGCTCATTTTTTGTTCAACTGTTCATGCTTGTAGTCCTTGCCCAAACTAGATGAGAAAGGGCTCTACGAGTCCTCTCAAATCCCTTCTTGCCTTGCTCTGCTCTGAATTGCAAGAAATCTCACTTTCCAGGGTTCTTAGACCCTGGCTTCTAGGTAGTTTTAGCCAATAGGAGGCACCAGAAGCAACAGTTCACAGGGTAGAAGGAAGGAAGAAGCCTGGAGATATCTCCCTTTCTCGAGCTGTCGCTAGGATGGCTTTAGAAACGGATAGGTCTACCAGATGGCTTTAGTTTTTGCTAGGCATTTCTTACTGCTGTGGCACCAATTCCACTCAAGGAGTTTCCACACAGCAGTTCTCCCTAGTGTCCCTTCAGTTCTACGTGTGGTAACCACTTCCAAAAGCTATTAATCTCCAGGCTACCTTGATGTTTCATATTTAGCCTTTCACTCCTTTATCATTTACACAACCAATTCCTTACATAACGTTCACCCTGTTTGAAATGCCTAGTGCTGTTTCTGTTTTCCTTCCCAGATCTGCTTCCAAAAGTTCACTGCTTTGCAAACCCTATGGAGTAGGGTTTACTCCAAGAGTTACGGGGTCTCCAAGAGTTGGAATCGACCCAACAACTTTTTTGTTCAAACCACTGAAGTATGCTCTGTGGTTCCCCAAAATTCACATCCAGACACTTCAAACACATTCACCTCAACCCACATCCCCAAAAGTCTCAACTCGAAGTCCAAAATCTCACCTAAATATCATAAGCTAAATAGTCCCAAATGCCATTATCTAAATATTTTAAATCAGGCGTAGGTGAAACGTTGGGTATAGTCCATCTTAGGGCAAAATTCCTCTACTTCTGTGAACCTGTGAACCTAGGAAACAACTTATCTACTTCTAAAATAAAACAGGGGTACAGGCGTAGAATAGATATTCCTACTCCAGAAGAGACAAATTGGAAGGAATAAAGGGGTTGCAGTCCCAAACAAGTTTGAAAAGCCACAGAGAAAATTCTATTAGATTTCAAAGTCTGAAAATAATCTTCTGTGGGTCAGTGCACTGCCCTCTGTGCCCATAGCAACCCCATTTGTCCTCTGCTGACCTTGGCAGCTCCATTGGCTTCTGCACCTGCGGCTATGCATTTGGAGTCGTTCTCCTTTTTTCTTGAAGAGTAGTACGTGTTTGCAGCTAAGTAGCTATATCAGTCCCTTTCCTGCATGTAGAATTTTGGAAGCCCAACAGCCTTCTTTCACTTCATCCTGTTTCTGTTCCCTTCAGTGTGAGCTGACAGTGCTTTTGACAATACAACATTCTCAAAAAGCTTGTCGGTCTTCAATTGTGTCATCAAGGTCCACACATTGGAGAAGAGGGTTCTCCACAGGTCCTCTTGGATAAACCTCTATCCTGGCTTCTTTTAATGTGGTTGATTGGGTCCGTGAGTCACATACCTAATCGCTTCAGCAAAAGGTTTTTCAGCATGCTCCTGGTCTCTCCAGAGCGTGCTTTCTCAACAATGCAGTTACTAATTGTAGCATTCTTTGCAATCTGGATAGGACAGAAACCACCTAAATTTTCAAGTTCTCGTTCCTTCTTGTTTAATAGTTCCTTCATCAATTTATCTCTTTCCTCTCATTGTTATTGTTGTTAGGTGCTGTAGAATTGGTTCTGATTCATACTGACCCTCTATACAACAAAACTAAACATTGCCTGGTCCTGCACCATCCTCACAATCATTGCTATGTTTCAGCCCATTGTTGCAGCCACTGTGTCAATCCATCTCGTTGAGGGTCTTCCTCTTTTTTACTGACCTCTACTTTACCAAGTGTGATGTCCATCTCCAGGGATTGTTCCCTCCTGAAAACATGTCCGTGAGATGAAGTCTTGCCATCCTAGCTTCTAAGGAGCATTCTGGCTGTACTTCTTCCAAGACAGATTCTTCCTCTCATACTTTACTATAAATAGCAAGGAGAAGCCAGGCCACACCTTCCATACTTTGCTTGAAAGTACTTCTCAGCTAAATATCCAAGTTCATCACTTATAAGCCCTGCTTTCTACTCAGCAGTAGAATATAATTCACCCAAGTTTCTGTCACTTACAATAAAGATTGTCTTTCCTCCAGTTTCCGATAACATGTTCTTCATTTCCTTCTGAGACTTCACCAAAAGCATCTTTAACATTAATACTTCTACCAACATTCTGTTCAAGTCAATATATGTGTTCTCTAAGATGATAAAAGCTCTTTATTTGCTTCTCAGCCCTCATCAGATCACCTTTAAAGTTCATATTTCTACCACTTGTCTCATCAAAGGATTCTATCATGTACCTCAAAATTCTTCCAACCTCTACCCATCAACCATTCTAAAGCCACCTCCATGTTTTTAAGTATTTGTCACAGCAGTGCTTTACTTCCCAGTAGCAAAATTTGTATTAGTTTCCTAGGGCTGGTTTTATTGACTTAGGACAACAGAAATTTATACTGTTTCTGTTCTGGAGGCCAGAAATCTGAAATCAAGATATTGGCCAAGCCATGCTCCCTCCAAAGACTCTGGGAGAAAATCTTTCCTTGCTTCTTGCACTTCCAGTGGATCCAAGCATCCCTTCACTTGTTGCAGCCAACTCTGATCTCTGTCTTCATCTTCACATGGACTTAATCTCCCTCTGCCTTTCTCTTATAAGGGCACTGTCATTACATTTAGGATTCTCGATAAATCTGAGATCCTTCACTTAATTAACTTAGTTACAAAGACCCTTTTCCAAATATGGTGACATTAACAGGTTCTTGGGGTTATGGCTTGGACATACCTTTCTGGGGCCATTATTCAATCCAACACAGCCTGGTTCAGCAAAGGTCAAGTGTGCATAGATGATAGTGATATCCCAGAGCACAAGTAGAGAGGTGGCAAGATGATGAGGTTGAGACGAACCTTCTGAGGAACTTGTCCTGGAGAATAGTTGAGTCTTTCATCACTCTCTGAAATAACGGGGGGATACTAACAGGGGCTAATTAACCAGAGAGAAAACTTTCTCCTACCCTCAGAGTGCCTGGAGCGGGCATTAAAAAAAAATAGTGCTCATATTGTTAGAACATCTGGGTCACTTATGTAAAACTCACGTGCGTTATACATTATACATCTTGCACCTTATAGATCAAAATGAAGAGATCTGAAATCACTGAGAATCCCTTTTTTGAGGCAAACGTTGAGAAAGAATATGCCTAAAAACTAAACGGAGCGGAGCAGATACTTAAAATTCACAATCTCGAACAGGGGAAATTATACAATCTTCCCATATTTTTGGAAGTTATTCTTTAAATCACTATCCCAGAAAGAGACTAAAAATGACAAAAAGAAGCTCAGGGGAAAAAAAAATTCAATAGTAAAATGTAAAAAAAAAATGGATCCAAACTTTTCCAGGACATTTTTTACTTAAAAAGATAATAATGGCACACAGTATTTACAGGGGAATAAGTAGAAAACATTTCAATTTTTTCATCTCTTCTAGTTATAAGAATTTCAGAGATGCAGCAATGAGTAATATTAATCTTCTGTGGCATTTGACTTATTGTTTTTTCTTCACGCATGATGATGGTGCTCCATCATTTTATTTATTTATCTATTTATACAATTTGGTGATATTCTCATCAAAAGCAAACGGAAAGCTTGGTAAAAGACTAAGGACCTCCAGTCTATCCCTTCCTTCTTGTCTTGAGCCATGACATTCTTTAGCATATTTTCAGGTTTAAAGAAATTTTTTAATTTTTATTTTAGTATGCATACTTAGTTGAAAGGCAGGTGATAAAATAAAAGCCCTGTTTGGGGAGGAAGAATAACACAGATGACCTGAAATATATTAAAATAACAATACCCATTGTTGACATGGAAGAGGTGATACGACCTCTCATATATGCTAGCCTAGCGTGGGAGCATGATTTGATATAAGTTTCAGTAAAAACTTAAGAATATAGAAAACGTTAATGATGAATATATACTTTAATCCAGTAATTTCATGTCTAAGAATTTATTTTGAAGAGATAATCTAAGATGTAGAGGAATCTAAGATGTAGCATATATACTACACGTGCTTATGCATGATATTTGGATTTGTATATGTGTGTGGGAGTGTGTGTGCATGTGAATCTGTGTGCATTTGAAATAGGAGATTATTAAATACATTATTACACAAATATAATAAATACTATTCAACAATTAAAATTACAATATGAAATTATATTTGACAAAAAGTACATAACATGTAATTAAATGAAGGTGCAGCCTTCACAGAAGCACAAATGATGTGATTACATTTCTGTAAAAATAAATATGTAGGCTGTGTTTAGTCATATAGACTAAAAGTAAACAGCAGATAGCATTGGGAAATGGCTTTTCCTTCCTTTTTCCTTCCTAAAATTATGTCTTGCTAGACATTAGTCCTTACTAGATTAATCTGTCTTGGAAGAAGCCCAGTCAGAATACTCCTTAGAAGAGAGGATGGTCACACTTCATCTCATGTACTTTGGACATGTTATGAGGAGGGATCAGTCCCTGGAGAAGGACAGCAGACTTGGTAAAGTAGAGGGTCAGCGAAAAAGAGGAAGACCTTCAACGAGATGGATTGACACAGTGGCTGCGACAATAGACTCAAACACAGCAACCGTTGTGAGGATGGCCCAAGACTGGGCAGTTCCGTTTTATTGTACATGGGATTGCTGTGAGTCAGAGCCGACTTGATGGTATCTAACAATAAAAACAGAGTTATGTTGTTTTTTAATAATAAAAATTGCAATTTTGGAAAAAAAATACATTTCAAAAAACAAAATTTGGGTTGTATGGGGGGTAATATAAAGTGAGAAAAATTTAAATTCAAGGATTGAGAATTGGGTAGAAAGTCTAATGAATTGACTTCAGAGTGATAACTAAGAGACCTCAGAGATACAGAGTTAATCATGAAGAGCAATACTTAATTCAGTGTTCTCAAAATAGTATGAGGACAGAGCCAAATGAAATGTTTGACTAGAGAGGACAATTCTCGCATTCAAGATTTCTAAAGTTCTCTCTAAGTAATGTAAATGAGGCTTGGCTAAGCTAACAATGGACCACAGTAAAACTGAGATAAAATCAAAAAGTTGTGAATACAAAGCATGAAATAATTGTTGTGTGCCATCAAGTAGATTCCAACTCACAGTGACCCTGTGGGATAGAATAGAAATGCCCCATAGGGCTACCTAGGCTATAACTTTTATTGGAGCCGATCACCAGGTCTTTTTTTCCCAGGGAGTCACTGGGCAGGTTCTAATTGCTACCTTTTGGTTAGCAGCCCACCACTTAACCATTGCACTACAGAGCTGCTTGAAATAATTGTATACCCTTATAGAGTAAAACCTGGGAAAGCCGGAAAGTGTGTAAGGCAGAAACTCGTCAGAGAAGAAAAACTCAGATATTTTCTACTATAATTGTGATGTGGCAAAGAATGTTAAATATACCATGGACTGCCAAAAGAATGAACAAATCTGTCTTAGAAGAAGTACAGCCAGAAGGCTTCTTAGAGGTGAGGATGGTGAGATTAGTCTCATATACTTTGGACATGTTATCAGGAGAGGTCAGTCCCTGGAGAGGGACATCATGCTTGGTAAAGTAGAGGGTCAGCAAAAAGAGGAAGACGCTCAGTGAGGTGGATTGACACAGTGGCTGCAACAGTGGGCTCAAGCATAAAAACGATTGTGAGGATGGTGCAGGACCAGGCAGTGTTTCGTTCTGTTGTACACGGGGTCGTTATGAGTCGGAGCCGACTCCACGGCACCGAACAACAATAGAGAGGGATAGAAGAGTCATAAGACTGCACCCTGTTAAAGGCAGAAAATTTCTAACACCTGGAAAAACAAGGGAGTCCTGTGGAGTTCCGGCTCTCACAGGTTTCACTGTATGCTGCTTAAGGAACCCGGGTGGTCCAGTGGTTAAGCACTCGGCTGTTAACCAAAAGGTCGGTGGTTCGAACGCCCAAGTGGCTCCGTGGAAGAAAAACGTGGCAGTCTGCTTCTGTAAAGATGACAGCCTTGGAAAGCCTATGGAGCAGTTCTACTCTGTCCTATAAGGTCACTATAAGTGGGAATTGACTCGATGGCAGTGAGTTTGTTTCTGGGTTTTATATAATGCTTATAATGTATTAGGACCTGTCTCAAACACTTTACAAATATGGACTCACAACCAAAAACAGAGGGATTCTATTATTTTTATACAAATAAAGCACAGAGAGATCAAAGTACTAGCCTCCAAACTTGATTGTGCACTGACATTTCAAGGCACTGCTCATGTTCAAAATTAAGTGTCAAAGCTAGGATGTTAGTTCAAGCAATTGACTGCCAGCATTGCTGCTTGTAACCACTAGGCTGTACAGCTTCTCTAATTTCAGTCTGAATGATCATCAACCTAGGGTATAGAAGAATAATAGCAAAGCAAGGCGTTGAAAGCACGCTGAGAGTAAATGCTGAAGGTGAGAAAATCACTAGACATTGATTAAATATAACTGGTCAAAAATAATCACATAAACTGTGAATATATGCAAACACAAACTGTACACAAGAAAGAGAAATCTAAATCGTTTATGGATTTTATAACCCAGAGGATTAATATCTTTTCATGTTGGAAAATGGTTTTACAGAGAAACCTTATATAACCACTTCCTTTACAATTTTTTGTGTTCCACATAAGAACTCAGGCTGGGTTGGTCCAAGGTCTGCTGTCCTCTAATTCAGAATGGAAACTCTCCAAACATCTCTACAAGGACTTTTTTTAAAATTTATAAATAAAACAACCTCAAAGGCATTGAGGAAATCGAATACCACATTTTTAACTTTTAAAACTATAAAACAGTGAAATTTGGATATATAAAATTCAAACTTGTGACCTTCAGTGAGGAATAGCTGTAAAAGACAGAATTTGAGCTTCTGAAATTGCACGATTCCCTATAAAAATGTCGTAGGAATAATTCTATGATGGCCCATGATTCCGAACAAAGGCGTTGCTTTCCTGACCAAGGAAGTGACATCATGAACTTCTGTTGTTGTAAGGTGCCAAGGTTGTAGTAATTAGTTAGGCCGCAGTAGAACATAAATATGGTAAATCATGTAGAGGAAATAGACCGTCAGAAAATGGAACACAGC
This sequence comes from Trichechus manatus latirostris, assembly GCF_000243295.1. Classification (NCBI taxonomy): domain Eukaryota; kingdom Metazoa; phylum Chordata; class Mammalia; order Sirenia; family Trichechidae; genus Trichechus; species Trichechus manatus. Next base: position 2,694,425 of record NW_004444170.1, on the reverse strand, counting down.
AGTGCAACACAACTACTTTAATTTCTAGGTGGAGTTAACTTCTCCAAATACTGAGCTGTTATTCGTTATATTACCTGTCCAGTACACTAAATCATGTTCCCCATATCACTAAGTACTCATTAAATGTCCAGATGCACCTGCTGCTATATGAGGCGCTGGTACCGAAATACAAAACAAAACTAGAAGCCTGCACTCTAAGGGAAAAAACAAAACAAAACTGGGTTTCTATATGAACAAGGTTAACTTTCCCAGGCAGCTTCTCTGGCACCCCAACTTTTAAGTTTAAAGTGAATGTATATGAATAAAGATAGTAGCTGAGAGCAATATAAAGAATCAGAGTAGTAGTCTCCAAACTTTATTGTGCAGTGACGTTTCAAGGGAAGTTTTTTGAAAGAGATATTTTAGGGCCTCCGTCATGATATCAGAATGCCCATGAGTGGGGCCTGGGAATTTGTACTTAAAAAAATCTCTTTTTGTTAGGTGCCGTCGAGCGGATTCCGACTCATGGCGACCCTATGTACTACAGAAAGAAATGCTGCCTGGTCCTGCGCCATGCTCGTAATCGTTGTTATGCTTGAGCCCATTGTTGCAGCCACTGTGCCAATCCATTTTGTTGAGGGTCTTCCTCTTTTTTGATGACCCTGTACTTTACCCAGCATTGATGTCCTTCTCCAGTGACTGATCCCTTCTGACAACACTTCCAAAGTATAAAAGATGTAATCTCGCCGTCCTTGCTTTTCAGGAGCAGCATCCTGGTTATATTTCTTCCAAGACAGGTTTGTTCGTTCTTTTGGCAGTCCACGGTATATTCGATATTCTTCGCCAGAACCACAATTCAAAGGCGTCAGTTCCTCTTCGATCTTCTGTATTCATCGTCCAGCTTTCGCATGCGTATGATGCCACTGAAAGTACCATGGCTTGGGTCAGGGTTTTCAAGGTGACATCTTTGCTTTTCAACACTTTAAAGAGGCATTTTGCAGCAGATTTGCCCAGTGCAATGCGTTTTTTGATTTCTTGACCGCTGCTTCCGTGGGTGTTGATTGTGGAGCCAAGTAAAATGAAATCCTTGACAACCTCAATCTTTTCTCCGTTTATCATGATTATTGGTCCAGTTGTGAGGATTTTTGTTTTCTTTATGTTGAGGTGTAATCCATACTGAAGGCTGTGGTCTTTGATCTTCATCAGTAAGTGCCCCAAGTCCTCTTCACTTTCAGCAAGCAAGGTTATATCATTTGCATAACGCAGGTTGTTAATGAGTCTTCCTCCAATCCTGATGCCCTGTTCTTCTTCATATAGTCCGATTATTTGCTTGGCATACAGATTGAATAGATACGGTGAAAGGATACAACCCTGATGCACACCTTTCCTGATTTTAAACCATGAAGTATCCCCATGTTCTGTTCGAACAACTGCCTCTTGATCTATGTACAGGTTCCTCATGAGCACAATTAAGTGTTCTGGAATTCTCATTCTTCCCAATGTTATCCATAATTTGTTATGATCGACACAGTTGAATACCTTTGCATAGTCAATAAAACACAGGTAAACATCTTTCTGGTATTCTCTGCTTTCAGCCAGGATCCATCTGACATCAGCAATGATATCCCTGGTTCCATGTCCTCTTCTAAATCCTGCCTGAATTTCTGGCAGTTCCCTGTTGACATATTGCTGCAGCTGCTTTTGAATAATCTTCAGCAAAATTTTACTCAAGTGTGATACTAACGATATTTGATAATTTCCGCATTCAGTTGGCTCACCTTTCTTGGGACTAAGCAAAAATATGGATCTCCTCCGGTTGGTTGGCCAGGTAGCTGTCTTCCAAATTTCTTGGCATAAATGAGTGAGCACCTCCAGCACTGCATTCGTTTGTGGAACCATCTCAACTGATAGTCCATCAATTCCTTGAGACTTGTTTTTCGCCAGTGCCTTCAGTGCAGCTTGGACTTCTTCCTTCAGTACCATCGGTTCCTGATCATATGCTACCCTCTTGAAATGATTGAACTTCGACCAGTTCTTTTTGATATAATGACTCTGTTTATTCCTTCCATCTTCTTTTGATGCTTCCTGTGTCATTTAATGTTTTCCCCATACAATCCTTCACTATTGCAACTCAAGGCTTGAGTTTTTTCTTTAGTTCTTTCAGCTTGAGAAATGCTGAGTGTGTTCTTCCCTTTTGGTTTTCTATTTCCAGCTCTTTGCACATGTCATCATAATAATGTACTTTGTCTTCTTGAGCCACCCTTTGAAATCTTCAGTTCTTTTACTTCATCATTTCTTCCTTTTGCTTTAGCTACTCAGCGTTTAAGAGCAAGTTTCAGAGTCTCTTACAACATTCATTTTGGTCTTTTCTTTCTTTCCTGTCTTTTTAATGACCTTTCCTTTCTTTATGTATGATGTCCTTGATGTCTTTCCACAACTTGTCTGGTCTTCAATCATTAGTGTTCAACGTGTCATTTCTATTCTTGAGATGGTCTCTAAACTCAGGTGGGATATACTCAAGGTTGTACTTTGGCTCTCGTGGACTTGTTCTAATTTTTTTAGTTTCAACTTGAACTTGCATAGGAGCAATTGATAGTCTGTTCTGCAGTTGGCCCCTGGCCTTGTTCTGACTTATGATATTGAGCTTTTCCGTCGTCTGTTTCTACAGATACAGTCGATTTGATTTCTGTGTATTCCATCTGGCAAGGTCCATGTGTATAACCACCATTTATGTTGGTGTAAAAAGGTATTTGCAATGAAGAAGTCATTGGTCTTGCAAAATTCTATCACGTGATCTCCGGTATACTTTCTATCACCTAGACCATATTTTCCAACCACTGATTCTTCTTTGTTTCCAGCTTTCACATTCCAATCACCGGTAATTATCAATGCATCTGGATTCCACGTTCGATCAATTTCAGACTGCAGAAGCTGGTAAAAATCTTCATCTTTGGCCTTAGTGGTTGGTGCATAAATTTGAATAATAGTCTTTCTTGTAGGTATATGGATATTATTCTATCACTGACAGCATTGTTCTTCAGGATAGATCTTGCAATGTTCTTTTTGAGGAGGAATGTAATGCCATTCCTCTTCAAATTGTCATTCCCAGCATAGGGTATCATATGATTGTCTGATTCAAAATGGCCAATACCAGTCCATTTCAGCTCACTAATGCCTAGGATACCAATATTTATGCATTCCATTTCATTTGTGACAATTTCCAATTTTCCTTGATTCATACTTCGTACATTCCACTTTGCGATTAATGGATGTTTGCAGCTGCTGCTTCTCATTTTGAGTCATGCCACATCAGCAAATGAAGGTCCTGAAAGCTTGACTCCATCCACATCATTAAGGCTGACTCTACTTTGAGTAGGCAGCTCTTCCCTAGTCGTCTTTTGAGTGCCTTCTAACTTGAGGTGCTCATCTTCCAGCACTATATCAGACAGTGTTCCACTGCTGTTTATAAAGTTTTCACTGTCTAATTCTTTTCAGAAGTAGACTGCTGGGTCCTTCTTCCTAGTTTGTCTTAGTCTGAAAGCTCAGCTGAAACCTGTCCAGCATGGGTGACCCTTCTGGTATTCTGAATACCGGTGGTGTAGCTTCCAGCATAACAGCACCATGCAAGTCCCCACAGTACGACAAACTGACAGACACCTGGGGGAGAAAAAATCTCTAGATAGTTTTAATGCACAGCCATATTTTTTAACCACTGGTTTAAAAGATGAAAGCAACCAACGGTGGCAACTGAAGCTGCATTTTCATGCACTTCAATGAATTACATGTTTAAGTAGCTTATTTTTTCCAGTTACTTCAGCAAATATGTATTAAGACACTGGTGACCCATAGATAAGGAAAAAATTGCCTCAGCCTACAAGATTCTCACAATCTAGAAAATAATTATTATACCATGTGCTAAGTGCTATAGCTTCATACTAACGAAGTACTTGGGGAATGTACTCTGAAACAGGAAATGTGGCTGGGTGCCCAAGAGAGACTTTGACAGATGAAATGGTATTTGAGCAGGGCCTCAAAGTTTGAGACAAATGAATCAGTATGAGCACATTATTTCAAGCAGTGTTCACTCAACACATATTTGTGAAGAACATAAAAGGCAGCAGGGTACCGTGGTTAAGAGTTTGTGTTCAGATAGGTATGGATTGATTCTTAGCTCTGTGATTCCTAATGTTCTATTTCCTCCATTTGACAGGGGTTAAGAAAATACTGGTTACCTCACTGAGGATTACATGTAGGTGAGGATTATATATGGACAAACACTTAGCATATTAAGAGCTCAATTAATGTGGATAGTAGTCATGGATATCAACAATGTTGTTGCTTATATAAAGAGAAGTAGACAGTCCCTGTCCTTCAAAGATTCTAATTTAGTCTGGGCAGAGAGATTGTGACGCATAAGTAAATGCCTTTAGTAGTGTACAAATACTTCACCAGAGAAATATCAATGCACCTTTTGCTCGTGCATCATAATATATTATCTCCCAGGAGACTAATTTTAAATTGAAAAGAGAAAAACAAGTTAGGTTAAAAATGACTTTTTCTATTTTTTTTTTAAACAAAGAATGTGATTGTACCAAAAATATGTTAGTTTGAGAAGCCGGTAGGAGTATGTGCTATTCTATTATGTGGTGGAGGAGTTTTCAGTCAATCACAAGTGTTTCTTTCTTCATATGATGAAAGTAAGGACTTTGTGCCTATAAAAATGACAAATTTTTGAAGCAATTATTACATATGGATTATGAAATGGAACAGTCGAGGAAATATTAAAATGCTCATTCATTAATCCATGTATATTTGGCAGCCCATGACGTTTTGATGGGAGCAGTGACTCTTGGCATGAGCTATTCCATGAATCGGGAATACTGGACAAAACGTAAACCATAGAAGGAAAAAAATGCTATCTTGGTGTGGTTGGTGGTACTCTATTTAATTAGACCCCTCATATTAAGGTAAGGTCTTATATTGAAAGCAAATCATTTGCTCATGATCTGATATGCATGGTTCCAACAATGACATGCTGTTTTGAATAGTGGATTCCTTTTGACACATTTTATTTGATCATTGATCAAGTTTCTCATGATTAGTGACAAAAGGCAGTCATTCGAAAAGAACAAAGGGATACTGCATGGTTTAAAATCAGGAAAGATAGGCATCAGGGTTGTATTCTTTCACCATACTTATTCAGTCTCTGTGCTGAGCAAATACTCTGAAAAGCTGGACTATATGAAGAAGAACGCTGCATCAGGATTGGAAGAAGACTCATTAATACCCTGCAATATACAAATGACACACCTTGCTTGCTGGAAGCAAAGACGACTTGAAGAACTTACTGATGAAGATCAAAGACTACAGCCTTCAGTATGGGTCACACCTCAACATAAGACAAAAATCCTCACAACTAGACCAATAGGCAACATCACAGTAAACGGAGAAAATACTGAAGTTCTGAAGGACTTCATTTTACTTGGATCCACAATCGATGCCCATGGAAGCTGTAGTCAGGAAATCAAATGACGTATTTATTGCATTGGGAAAATCTGCTGCAAAAGACCTCTTTAAAAGTGTTAAAGAGCAAAGATGTTGAGGATTAAGGTGCACCTGCTCCAAGCCATGGTATTTTCAATGGCCTCGTGCACATGTGAAAGCTGGACAATGCATACGGAAGACTGAAGAAGAATTGATGCATTTGAATTATGGTGTTTCACCCCAACAGTACTGGTGCTAATTAAAAAAACAGAAAATAACAGATGCTGGAGAGGCTCCGAGGAGCTTGGAACTCTTATGCAGTGCTGGTGGGAATGTACAATGTTACAACCATTTTGGAAAATGATATGGTGCTTCCTTAAAAAGCTAGAAATAGAAATACCATACCATCTAGCAATCCCACTCCTGAGAATATATCCTAGAGAAATAAGAGCCATCACATGAATAGAGGTATGCAAAACCCATGTTCATTGCAGCATTACTTACAGTAGCAAAAAGATGGAAACAACCTAAGTGCCCATCAACAGCTGAATGGATAAACAAACTATGGTACATACACCCAATAAATATTATGCAACAATAAATAACAGTGATGAATCTGTGAATGATGGTGTTGACAAAGAATGCTGAATATATCATGGACTGCCAGAAGAACATTTGAATCTGTCTTGGAAGAAATACAACCAGAATGCTCCTTTGAAGTGAGGATGGCAAGACTTCGTCTCACATGCTTTGGCCGTGTTATCAGGAGGGACCAGTCCCTGGAGAAGAACATCATGCTTGGTAAAGCAGACGATCAACTAAAAAGAGGAAGACCCTCAAAGAGATGGTTTGTCACAGTGACTGCAGTGATTGGCTCAAACATAACAACCATTGTGAGGATGGCACAGGACCGGGCACTGTTTCGTTCTGTTGTACACAGGGTCAGTATGAGTTGGAACCCACTTGCCGGTACCTAACAACAACAACAAAAACAATTCATGAACTATACTGTTCAGGGCACTCAAGTTGGAGTATAGCACATGTGTCCCCAGAACTGCTCAGTTAACAGTAATAAAATGTTTACCTTCTTAAACTCTTACTGTGAAATTTGTTCTAATCTAAACCTTAAATACTTCTTGTAGTTATAGAAAATGGCATACTGTAGATGTTATGTGAGAGTACCATTTACCCCTATTAAGTGAACTTCTTTCTGTATTTATACTGGACTGTTGGTGTACTTCATTTTTAAGAGCTGACTGACTGCTAAAGAATTATTTTAGACCCCTTTCAGAAAAATGTCTGGAATATAAAGTTTATGTCCCTCCCCCACAACGACAACAACAAAATGTGTGTGCATTTAAAATAAACTATAAGGCTAATTATACTTTTTTTATTGTACTTTAGATAAAGGTGTACAGAACAAACTAGCTTCTCATTAAACAGTTAGCACACATATGGTTTTGTGACATTGCTTGCCAAGCCCACAACATGTCAACTCTCCCTTCTCAACCTTGGGTTCCCCCTTACCAGCTTTCCTGTCCCCTCCTGCCTTCTAGTCCTTGCCCCTGGGCTGGTGTGCCCCTTTAGTCTTGTTTTGTTTTATGGGCCTGTCTAATCTTTGGCTGAAGGGT
>NW_004444170.1:2651651-2687231 GCF_000243295.1 Trichechus manatus latirostris | reverse complement strand
CTTCATTACTGAGCTAAAAGGGTGTCCGGGGGCCATACTCTTGGAGTTTCTCCTGTCTCTGTCAGGTCAGTAAGGCTAATCATACTTTTAAAATAACATATGAAAAGACTTCATTATAATATTTTGCAATTCAGCTCTTTTATAATTGAAGAATTATGTTTTTTGCTATTGTCATATCAGAATAAATTTAAATGTTGCCTTTACATGGAAATATTTAATTGGAAGTGCTAATTCAAAAGTCAAAGAAAAACACTTTTAAAACGTGTGTAGTATATTTTTTTTCTCTGAAAGATTAATAAATATTAAACTAAACCCATTACCTCATATTGGAGGTGATTGATGGTTTCTAAGTACGTGAGATTGTTCAGACATTTGATGCAAAGGCTGACATACTACGGGATGTTTTCTTGCACTTGTGAAATTCTGTCTAAAAGGAATTCCATGCCACACAGATATATTATCATTAAAGTAAACATATTCAAAAAACTGTTACCTTGTTTTGATGACCCGAGAATGATACTTCAAATATCTTAGAAATAGAAGTTATTATTGTATCAATATATATATGAAGTTTATGTAAACTCTTAAAAACTGAAATAATTTGATTATTGCTGTTCAAATATTACTGCCATTCTCATTCCCTAGTTTATGAGTCCACTCCTTGTCACGTTTCTCGTTTGAAAAGTGGCCATTTAAAATCACAATAAGCAAATAATCTCACTTTATTGTTTTTAATTTCAGAATACTGCATAATGTTATATTTTGGGTTCTTAGACAATACATCTCTAATCCATACCCCCTATAATTCAGTACTAACCACCATATTTCAAATAATTATCTTGCTGAAATTAGGAAGGAATTTTGACCCGTTTAAAAATGAATATTTTTCCTAAGAAGAAAGAGACGGGGGAAAGATAGAGACACATGATTTTCTGCTAATGCAATGTGATATTAAATGTCTGTCCATGTAATACAGTAGAAAACATCACCGTCCAGTCTGTCCCCTCTTCTCAGAGAGCTGGTATCATAGCTCCAGGGTAGAGCATCGCATCTGTGTCTCTAATATATTACCTTGATCACAGTTGATTATTTCACCTTGAGCCAAATGTCTAGCCGTAGTGCAAACAGTTATCTGGCAAACATCTACTAACATTCTTTCACTCAAGAATTTATTAAGTGAACTTAGTTACGAGGCCTAGTAGAGTCTGTAGAGGTACCCTAGTGTCAACCCTTTCTAAGGGCTGGTTGTGCAGGTCTTCCTTTTGATGCTTTGAGATATCCCAGTATCTTTCCAGAAATTCCTCATTTTCCATAAGATAGTGAATTTCTCTTCCTTTAAAACCAAATGTTCTTAAGAGGAGTATATTTTATTTTCCAAGCCATTGTAGTTCTTTTAAGTCAACAGTTTAAAGCAGCAAAGCCTTATGCCACTCGCCGGCTGAAGGAAACGATTTAGATGGGAAGACAGCAGAGTTTGAGATCAGTATTATTTTTTTAGCACAGCCCAGAATCCAATTCAGAGCATTATGATAATATTTTGTAATAAATAAGAGGGACCAATTTGTGTGGTTAAAAAAAAAGCAAAAAACAATGCTAGTAATTTTGGAGCCAGGTTACAGATTGTTTGTCTTTAAAATTTATCTTGGTCGTTGTGAACTACTTCATTGAAAGAAATGAAACCAGTAAAATAAGAAAGATGGGAGTTCATGATGATGTCTCCACATTTCATGGATTGTTTTCTGGTGTGCATTTTGCAATAATCACTTTGTATTTACTTTTAATTTTTTTGTCTAAAGTCGGGATTGTGTTTATGAAAAACAACTTCACATAGCCATATATCATAACTCTCCTCCATGTCTTCTGTCTTATATTTTGCTTCACACCAGTCTGTGTTGTACTTATTGTTAGCAGACTTTTTCTATCAGACACACTCATAATGTCAAAGGTCCTGTGCTTGCATTGACAACTGTGTTTACCTGCACTTTTAATTAATTAAGATTTTTTGGAAAACAGTGTTAGGATGAGTAGAGGCAGTTCTTAGGAAAACAGTGGTATAAACCATCAATTCAGAAAGCCAAGGCATACGGAAGTAATTCTGCTGCCCTTGGTTTGTCCTGACTAATAGACACATTCGAGTCTCTGATGCCTTCGTAAAACCTGCACGGATATTATTTTGCTGGTATATCTCACTGGAGAATACTTTCCCATTTGAAAGCAATGTGTGTGAGTTGTCTCACAATGCCTTTGCTAATTTGTCTCTAAATTTTCATTGTGCAATCACACTGATTTGTGTAATGCAAATTCTGGGTAGCAAAATAGCAACTTAGTAATGGAGAGAGCATTGGACATGGCATCCCATTCCAGTTCAAAAATGTTACTGGGTGAATTACCTTAGGTAATTTACTCATCATAGATGAGGCTTCTTATCTCCATTTAAAAGAAGAAATAGGAACAAATGCCAGTTCCCCTTTAGATTTCTCTTAGCACTCTGCATAGAGCCTTAATATAGTTCTGGACAAAACAGTAGAAAAAGAAAAAACAAAACAACTGACAATTCAAGTATCAGTTAAATAATGGGAACTGTAGAATTGCTGTTACTATTGCAGTAGATCATTCAGAATTCAAAAATATACCTGAAATATACTTGTAGGCTCACTGGATATCATAGGAAAAGCAGTTCTTGGGAACATTATTTCATTTGATCAGATTTGAAATTTGTTTTTTGTTTATCGTAATGCCTAGCGTATGTATTTCGAGGCCGTAAGTATAGATCGGCTAGGTGTAAACTGAATGGAACACTAGAATTAGCAGACACAGACATGCCAGAAGTTCTAACTTGGCAGTGTAGCTGCCTCCAGTGAAAAACCATCCAGAACTTAGTGTCACCAGAAACTTGCGAACTCTGACTTATTTGGGGAGGAGAGTGCAGATGTTGATAGAGGACTCCAAACATAATGGAGAAATTAGTGCTGTGTTGGAAGATTGAGAGCGAACGTGCACTAAGAGGCTCCGTTTCAGGAAAAGATGCACACTCCGTGGGAATGAGGTCATCAGTAACCCCTCAGGCACAGCAGAGCCTATAGCATGCACTGACACATTTATTTGTTAATTTTTTAATTTCAGCTCAAAAAGAAAAATGGAAGTTTCTATCTCCTGTTAGAGAAATTGTGGGCGTCAAGGCACATTACTCTTGGGAGATGGGCAAAATCGTGTTATCCAGGGAACTATCTCCTTAATCTACAGACAAGGTTGGCTTCGGTGATGACAGTAATCATTAAAAACCTCAAAAGTTAATGCCAGGGAAAGTGTGAAGAAATGATGTATTTTTATATTTAATCACTTTTTTAAGCATTTGGATAACTATATTGCGGAAGGGGGGATATAAGCCTAAATCTACAGGAGATGTTCTTTTAAAAACTGGCTTAAAGCATTGGAATGAGGCACTGAAAAGAACCTTATTGATTGATTCACTCATAATTAAGCAGCGTCTGAAAAGCAGGCTGTAATTGCCAAGATGCTCTTAAGCATGTTTACTTTCTGTGGGTAACTAAAAAAGGAGACATAAACATGGTAATTAAAGGGTTATTTTTTGTCCTTCATATTCAAGGATGTTGTTACTCAAGATCAGCCTGATTTGTATGTGATCTAAGTAAAGTATTGAGATTTTGATTTTCTGCTGCAATAAAGAGGATCATTGGTATGGATAATTGACACTGGGTATAATTAACAAAACACAGGTTGGCGTTTGATAGAGTCAATGCCTCTGCCATGATCTGGGTGCTGGAGCTCACTTTTCATTCTTCTAGGCTTACTCTGTGTATCTCCTTTGTGATGATGCATGGTTCTCAAACTTATAACCCATTAAAGTCAAACATTGCGAGATCTGTACCATACGGCAGGTTAAGATTAAAAGTGCCTACATAGACACAAAATTAGTTGCAAAATTAGTTGTATCCCCTGAGATCAATTTGTCTCTTTAATAATATTTATGACTGGCCATATCTTTGAATTTTAGGCAGCAAATGATGTGAAGAACTAACTCTACATAGTATAATAGATGCAATTTCTTATAATACTGCTGAAGCATTTATTTCCACTTATAGTCATTTAGGATAGAATTTTGGCCCTGATCCTTATTTCTGATTGGCATTCTGATTCTGAGTCCCAGTAAGTTTCTCTCTTTTTTTGTATAGTCTTATTCAATCAATTGCTGTTTTATAATATGTATAATAAAGGAAATACAGTCAATGTCACTTTCCTTCCTTCAGTCCCTAACATTTGTTTTCTGATAGTTTTACTGAGATATCAAATGCCAGGAAAATATAAAAACATATCACATGAATTAATGCAAACATCTGTTCGTTTCCAATTTTTTGCAAGTTTCTTTTGTTTCTTAATGGAAGTTGTTAAGAATTCCAGGAAAATGCACCACACGAAGAGTGAGACTGACTGTCAGTTTCTCTCTGATTATTATGTGAGTGCTCCTAAAGTTTCATAAATAATAAGATATTTGAGAAATACTTCTCTCAGATACTCTTTTTCAGGTTGAAGTAAGTATCATTGCAGGATGAATTCAGGTAAATTTAGACGTAATGTTTTCTGCATCATCAACTGAGATGTTAATGTGATGAATTATAATGATACATTGTTTGATGTTGAGCCATCCATGCAGTCCGAGAGTAAATTCAAACCTGTTGTAATTGTGTATTGAATAAATATGTGTGCATGTGCGTGTGTGTATGTACACACTCATATACATGCAGATAAGCACGTGCATGCGTGTGTGTGTGTGCCTGGATCTATATGTCTACTACCCATCTGTCACTTTCCCGTACTGTAGTGGCTTGCATGTTACTGTAATGCTGGGAGCTATGTCACTGGCATTTCAAACACCGGCAGGGTCACCCATAGTGAAGTTTCATTGGAGCTTCCAGACTAAGACAGACTAGAAGAAAAGGCCTCTGGATACTAAGATAGTAGTTAAAAAATTGCATGCATCAATTTATCTCTTGATAATATTTATGATTGGTGTTATCTTTGAATTTTAGGGGGTCTTCAAATGATGTGAAGAACTAAATCTACATAGTGCAATATGAATGCATAAAAATATTAGACAACCTATGGATTACAACAGAATATTATACTGATATAAAGGCTGGAAAATAAGCTCCTTAAGCTGGAAGACACTCAGAGTAGAGTGGCCAAAACAATGGACTCAAGCACACAAACGGCTGAGAAGATCGCACAGGGCCAGGCAACATTTCATTCTGTTGTACAAGGGTCGCCATGAGTCGGAGGAGACTTGAGGGTGACTAATAACGTGTATATATAGGCATTTATACAATCTTCATGAAGTTTTAAGTTTTAATAACTTCAAAAATATAATTGATGTGCAATATGTTTTGGAAATTTTGAAAGAAAAATTTAAATTAAAAATTTTTAATCAGTGATTCCCATTTTCAGATACAACTATTTGTCTCTACTCATCAGGAGCAAAAGTATAAGAAGGTAATGAAAATCACAGAGAAGAAACAAGTATAAAAGGTGGATAGCCTGCATGAACCATGACCGCAACCTCTCTGCGATCAGAAGAACTGGGTGGTGCCCGGTTACCACCACTGATGAATCTGACCAGGGGCACCATAGATGGTCCTGGTCAGAATGGGATAAAAATGCTGAACAAAGCTCAAATTTTAAAAATGGCCAGACTAACTTGACCACCTGAGACCAGAGGAGCCCTTGAGACTACTGCCCTGAGAGGCTCTTTAAACCCTGAACCAAAACTATCCCCTCACATCACTTTCTAACAGAAAAGCAGAGTGACATGCAAAATAAAGGATCTTACCTGTTAGATCAGTGCGCTACTAAAAAAAAAAAAAAAACCTGTATGGGTCCAAAAGGTCAACATTTAATCCAAAGCCAAAATGAGAAGACAAGGGGGCAGGGAAACTACTGGAAATGGGACAACCAGACACAGAATGTTGACACAATGTGAAAAATGTAACTAATGTCATTGATCAATTTGTGTGGAAATTGTCAAAGGGGAACCTTACTAGCTGTATAAATTTTCACCAAAAACACAATAAAATATTATTAAAATACTATTAAAAATTCTCATTTCCATTCAGAGAAACTGAAACTAACTAGACAGTAGACAATTTAACTTTGGTGAAGGGAAAGACAATACACAATAAGGGGAAGTCAGCATAATTTGACCAAGGCAAAGCCATAGACACTTCCTAGACACTTCCAGACACCTTGAGGGACCAAGTTACTGAGGCTGAGGGCTGGGGACCATGGTCTTAGGGGACATCTAGGTCAGTTGGCATAACATAGTTCATAAAGCAAGTGTTCTACATCCTGCGTTGGTGAGTAGCGTCTGGGGTCTTAAAAGCTTGTGCACAGCCGTCTAAAACACATCTGTTGGTCCCGTCACGTTCAGAGGGAAGGAGAATGAAGAAAACCAAAGACTATTAGTCCAAAGGACTCATGGACCGCGTGAATCACAGTCACTACTGCCTGAGTCCAGAAGAACTAGCTTGTGCCTGGCTATCACCACCCACCACTCTGATGGCATCACAGTAGAGGGTCCCGGACAGAGCATGAGAAAAACGTAGAACAAAATTCAAATTTACGAAAAAAGACAAGACTTACTGGTCTGACAGAGACTGAAGGAACCCCTGAAGTTATGTCCCCCGAACACTCTGCTGACTCAAAACTGAAGTCCACCTTTTAGCAAAAGATTAGACAGGCTTGTAAAATGAACAGTAACACCTGTGAGGATCGTGCTTATTCAATCAAGTATATGAGACGAAATGGCAACACCTGCCCAAAAGCCAAGATGAGAAGGCAAGAAGGGACAGAAAAACCGGACTAATGGACGTGGAGAACCCAGGGTGAAACGAGAAAGGGGGAGAGTGCTGACACCTTGCGAGGATTGCAACCAACATCACAAAACAATTTCTGTACAAATTTTTGAATGAAAAACTAATTTGCGCTGTAAACTTTCACCTAAAACACAATAAAATAAAATAATTAAAAATTCATTTCTTATAAATTGTCATTTAATTTTGAGATCTGTTGGAATGTAGAAAGCTGTATAGAACATTGCTCTGGCCCTTACATCTAAAACAAGATGTACGAACAAGTTGCTGTCAAGTTGATCCAACTCATGGCAACCGTATGTGTGTCGGAATAGGACTGGTTTTCAAGAGATTTTTTTCGATTCAATGTAGTTAATGTTGTTATTTGCCTTCTAGTCGGCCCTGACTCGTGGTGACCTCATGTGCTGGAAGCAGAGCTACACTCCATAGTGTCTTCATGTCTGTGACCTTTTGGAGGTAGATGGCCAGGCCTTACTTCTGAGGTGCCTCTGGGTGGGTTCAAACCACCAACCTTTCAGTTAGTAGTCCACACTTAACAATTTGCACCACCCAGGGACTCCTCCACAGGGTTTTCAGTAGCAATTGTTTAGAAGTAGATTGCCAGACCTTTCTTTCAAGGCACCTCTGGGTGGACGCAAACCTTCACCCTTTCCATTGGCAGCCAAGCTTGTTAACCATTTGCACCTCCCAGGGACTACTAAGGGGAAAAAACCAAAACTGTATAATCCACAAATTTTCTATTTTTTTAAACCCATATGAGAGCTGAGAGCTGGGGTCATCAGAAACCAACTAACCTAAAATCTAAGAAATATGGAACCTCCAAACAGAGACCAGGTGCAAGCATTTGCTTACTTGGAGCAGACACAGAATATCTTACAAGGCAATAAGAATAATTCCTTTTTTTTTTGTAAACAAACTGTTATATGCCAAGTATGAGCTAGCTTGAGAGTACAGATTCCCTGGAAGCTACGAAGAGCAAGAGGTGATTCAGATCCACTTACAGGCGTGTTTCTTCACAAGCCTCACCGGGTGTCAAAAGAGCATTGAGAACAGGTCAAGAGATAAGAGAGCTTCTATAATGACACAGGCCTGGGGGAGGGAGAGAGTAGCAGCTACGGGAAAAGCGTGAAGCCCTACATAAATCCTTCTTCTCTTTCAGTTCTATGGAAAAAATGCTTTAAATTGCCTTGGGAAGACAGCCAGCCTGCTACCTTCAGAGCATGGGTATAGACCTCAGAGTTCTCTGGATAAAAGGAGCCGATCAACAACAACAAAAGCTCTACATCTGGGGAGGGGCAGACAAATGTTCTGAGATCAGATCATTAAACTTCCATTACTGCTAGGGAAGGAGCAGTATCACTGAAAAGGCCCCATCCCTGAAACCCACCCAGAACAATAGATGAAACTCTCCCACTGGATCCACTGGGCTACCAAGAGTCAGTTAACAAGCAACAGCAGTCTGATACATGGGGGTGGACAAGGACATGGAGGGCGAGTGGCCCTGGGCTGGTGGTGCTAAGGGAACACCTAAAGCTTAGGGTGGAGCAAAACCTCTGACAAACCAGTCCCCACCGTAAACACACGGTAACGCTAAAGAAAGTTGAAGTCACTAAGGGTAACCATAGCATCAAGACAATGGAAACCCAACTCAACCACTGACTAGATGGATTGAAAACTCCAGACTGAAGATTCAGCAAAAGAAGAGACATTCCATCTCCAGACTCAAGTATTATTTACCTCGGTCTACACAAAATGGCTGGTTTTCCAGAAAAAATGACATGATGCATGAAAACAAACAAAAAACTCAAGATATAAATCAATCAGTAGAACCAAGCTCAAATATGGCCCAGATGTTTGAACTATCATCTACAAATTTAAAATAACATTGAAGAATATGTTAAAATCTCTTTAGTGGAGAAGGGGGCCAGCATGCATGAACAGATGGAGAATTTCAGCAGAGAAATGGAAATTATAAGAAACAACTGGAAGTACTAGAAAATGAAAAGGACAGTAACAGATGAAGAATCTCTTTAAAAGACTTATCAGGCTTGACACAGAGAGAATCCATGAACTTGAAGAGAGGTTAACACAATTACTGATAAGAAAGGGAGGAAAATGTATTAATCAAATATCACCAATATAAATAATTAAGAAATACAAATAATTAAATGCTTAAATAATAGTTTCGTTTGTAGAATTTATACATTAAAAGTATTAAAGCTTGAAACTGCAGTCAGATTTTTGGGAACAACAAACAGCCCACTGACGCCCACTTACAGAGGCTCACTACTGAGATACAGACTCATGTATTTGCTAACACTTTAGTTAAGATTTTTGTATCTTTGCTTTCCATTTTTATTCAGGTATGAGCATATTCAATTTTTTTTTGTCATGTACTATTCTGGCTCAGCATTTTTCTTGTTTTTATTATCATGATCCATTTGTTTATAAGATCAGTATTATTGGTTTTAAGTGTCTTGCTAAAACTTACCTTTTGGAAAAAATACTTTGGCCTAATGTGTTCTTTTTCAGAGGATATTTAAATTCCTTGAAAGCTTATTTCAATTTTCTATTTCTTTTGAAATTTATTTTGTATAATTTACATCTTTCTTGAAAAATCTCTACTTCATCAACGTTTTCAGATTCACTACCTTAAATTTTTCAAAGAATTATTATTACTATTATCTTCCTCCCCCTAGCCAGCTAGTCGTTTGCACATTATGAGTTTTATCTACGTTCTTTTCCTTTTCTTGCGTGTGTGGTGTTTCCAGTAAATAATTAGCATACGTTCTTAAATAATCATTTGAGCCTGTAGGCTCAGAAATCCCTGGTGGTGTAGTGGTTAAGAGCTATGGCTGCTAACCCGAAGGTGGGCAGTTTGAATCCATTTGGAAACTCTGGGGGGCAGTTCTACTCTGTCCTGTGGGGTTGCTATGAGTCAGAATCCACTCGGTGGCAACAGGTTTGGTTTTTGGGTGACACAGCCACAGTGTAAACTGGAACTTACTTTGGCTGCTTGTGATTCTGTCTTGTTAGGACAACAGAGATATCACAAATGCAGTTAGACAGTCAAATGGATACCTTTTTTCCCCCACAAAAATAGCAAAATATTTTTTATTAATTGTCTGCCACATCTTGATTTTTGCCCATGTTTTATTAATATTTTATTATGTTTTGGGTGAAAGTTTACACAGCAAATTAAATTCCCATTTAACAATTTTTATACAAATTGTTCTGTGCCATTGGTTACAATTTTCACGATATGTCAGCCTTGTCATTATTTCCATTCTGTGGGTTCTGTTTCCAGTGACCTAGCTTCCCTTCCCCTTCTTGCCTTCTCATCTTTGCTTTTGGGTGATTGTTGACCATTTAGTCTCATACAGTTGATTGTTTAAGGGAGTACATTACTCACGGGTGATATTCTTATTTTATGAGCCAATCTATTATTTGACTGAAAGGTGATCTCCAGAAATAGCTTCAGTTCCAAGTTCAAAGAATATCTTAGGGCCATAGTCTCGGGGTCCTCTAGTCTCATGACACTATCTCGTGTGGTCATAACAGATTTCATTCTGAAGCAAACATGATCATCCATGCTGTCCCTTCCATATGTGTACAAATTTAGAATCAATGAAATACAGCAGGTGTTCTGTTGAGTGTATTTGCATAGTCATCTTATTTAATCTCATATCACCCTTGGGAAGTATGTATTATTTATCCCAATTTTTCAGACAAAGAATTTTCCAGTTAATGATAGAGCTAATATTCAAGAACCCCTCTAGTTCTCCTTGAACAGACACACCCATCTCTTTTTTTTTTTGGAATTTATATTTGACTGACTTGTATTAATGGTTATATTTTCAACATTTTATCTTTCTCTCACGCTTGACGATATGATTTTCTACGAGTTTTTAGAGCCTTACAAAATTGTTTTTGATTGACCTGTTGTTTGTTTTATATTTAATATTTGTTTGTCTTGAGTGACTAAGTGCAAAATGAAACTTGCAAAAATGCACTTGTACCCAAGATTGGCAAATAAGACAGATTTGGCATCAACGAGATGCTTTCTGGGAAGGTGAAGATCTCCTGTAATGCACTCTGTGAGGAAACATACAAACCAAACCCAGTCATGACAGTGCTATC
Organism: Trichechus manatus latirostris; assembly: GCF_000243295.1. Taxonomy (NCBI): domain Eukaryota; kingdom Metazoa; phylum Chordata; class Mammalia; order Sirenia; family Trichechidae; genus Trichechus; species Trichechus manatus. Next base: position 2,676,207 of record NW_004444170.1, on the reverse strand, counting down.
TGACCTTAATGTTGTTACATTTACAGAGAAGTGGGATCAACGTTATAACCCATTACCTCTAAATGAAATAAAGCAAAACCAATATGAGTAAGATCTTTTTGACATCATATGAAAAAACAAGGGAATTGATTCTAAATATCCATCTTTTAAAGGGCTACTGACAATACATTTAATAAGATGCATTGTTAGAGACACTTAATCTTCTAAAGTAAGTTTCTGAAGTGAGGTCTTCAAGATTTTATCTTGGATACACCAGATTTTTTGAATCACCCCTTCCATTCTGAGAATCATCAAAACCTGAGATAATAAGGACTTATCCTTTATAAAATCATTTCATAGCAATATGCAAAACAGTGAATTCCATAACATTACATTTGTTTCATTGCATTTTCAGTTGAGTGAAAATTCTGGGTGAAATATTAAATTTTATTTATTACCTTAAAGCATGTTATTTGACATTTAAGCAATCCTCAGTCCTCAGTGGTCATTACTTCTATGAAAATTCATTTTTATTTGTTCAAATGAAAATCTTACTGTATAACTTTTCATTTCAAGTTACAGTAAGATAGAATATCCCCAGTAGGGTAACTTTTGAGTAACTAATCTATTACAAAAAAAAAAAAATTAAATGAATCTCAGTTCTCAGAGATTCAGGATATCATGGCATAAATCTTGTAATTTTTATACCTGAGAACTCAGCAATATTTTTAAAAGCAAACAGGTAGAAGTCTATGCCTATATTTTAGCTAGTCTCTTTCATTTCTTTGCACTCACCGTCTAAAATTAAATCATTGTTTTCTTCTGTAATATCTGATATACATTTGTAAAACAGTCTCTCTTGTGACTGTGCAATGACAATTCAAGATGTAAATACCATTGACTTTTAAGTTACGGATCAATGAGCCTTCTACTTATACTACTAGCGAACAAAAGTTAATTTTATTTAAAAAATAAGATTTCAGCCTATCGTATTTTTTTGTTTTGGAATGAAAATAATGCAAAGGCAGTGCAGGAAGGAAAAAGAGAAAGTATGTGGCATTATAGAAAAATATTTGGGACTGAGAGGAAATGTCAAAAATATCACTGGTCATAAATCTTAGAGAAATATGAACACCAGGAGGTGATCACTCAATATTTTGGTGTAATTTCTTCCAACAGTTTACGGTTGATACAGAAATTTAGTAATCTGTATATACGATTGCATATTCCTTCTCCCTTTCAACACTGAATAGTCAGTTCTGCTATGATGCAACATATGTATTTCTAAAAATCACCATGCTACGCAAAACCATGAAATAAAAAAAGTCGGGGCTCAAGGGCACAATACTCAAGGGCTTTACTATTGACATGTTAAAAAAAAAAGATAACAAGTGTAATATAAATGGTAGCACAGCATTACACATATTAAATGATTATAGGGTACCTAAATAGTACAATAAATATGGCATTTATCTTGAAAAAAGACCTGGACTTTGCTAATGGAAGTGAGCATCAGAAGGCTTATAGCTTTGGAGTTACAGTGAAGTGGTGGAAGGAGGGTTATTTGAAATAAGACAGAGAGTTGTAACACCAGATACACATGTGTGTTGCTCATAATACAAGTGGTAAACTGAGATAGCTAGTAGATGTTTGAGAGGTGTGTTTGTGTGTGTGTGTGTCTTAAGTATTCTGATGTAGCTCTCAGTTCATTTGGGTGCAGTTTTCTGCATTTGCCTAGTTTTTCTTGTGGATTAAGTTGAGCATAAAAAATGCAAAATCTTCGTTATGCTCAAATCGTTCCCTAATATATCAATCACATTGGAACAAATTTGTGTTTTCAAAACAAGCAGTTTAGCAGAACTGACTGTATAATGAATATTATTCCATTTTCATTTGGTGTTTTTCATAAAAAATATTTGTAAAAACTTCATAATACTCCAACTGTATATATGTATGTGTATTCATAAACATATATACACATATTCATAATACAAATATATACACATATATATGTATATAGGAAACCCTGGTGGTATAGTGATTAAGAGCTCAGGCTGCTAACCAAAAGGTCGGCAGTTCGAATCCACCAGGTGCTCTTTGGAAATCCTATGGGGAAGTTCTACTCTGTCCTATAGAGTCACTATGAGTCAGAATTGACTCAATGGCAACAGGTTTGGATGTGGTTTATATGTATGTAATCACCTGCTGTTAATGTATGCATTGTTTCTAATATTGCATTTTTATAAGTGCTTTCGGAATATCTTCATAATCATTGACATAATAATATATCTTTAGAATAAATCAGGATAAAGTATATTTAGCAACTACATGAAAGCATTCAACTGTGTGGATCATAACCAATTATGGATAAAATTAATAAGAATAGGAATTCCAGAACACTTAAATTTGTGCTCATGCAGAACCTGTACATAGATAAAGAGGCAGTCATTCAAACAGAACAAGGGAATACTGCGAGGTTTAAAATAGAAAAAAGTGTGTTCCGGGTATCCTTTCACCATATTTATTCAATCTGTATGCTGAGCAAATAATCCGAAAAACTGAACTATGTGAAGAACAGCATGTCATTAGGATTGGAGGAAGACTTATTAAACAACCTGCGATATGCAGATGACACAGCCTGGCTTGTGGAAAATGAAGACAATTTGAAGCACTTACTAATGAATGTAAAAGACTACAGCCTTCAATATGGATTACGCAAGAACAGAACAAAAACAAAAATCCTTACAACTAGACCAGTAAAAGACATCATAAGAAATGGCAAATAAATTGAAGTTGTCAAGGATTTCATTCTACTTGAATCAACAATCAATGCTCCTGGAAGCTGCAGTCAAGAAACCAAACGACGTGTAGTATTGGGCAAGTCTGCTGCAAAAGACCTCTTTAAAGTGTTAAAAAGCAAAGATGTCACCTTGAGGACTAAGGTGCACCTGACCAAAGCCTTGGTATTTTCAGTTGCCTCATATGCATGTGAAAGCTGTACAATGAAAAAGGAAAATTGAAGGAGATTTGACATATTTGAATTGTGGTGCTGGCAAAGAATATTGAATCAACTATGGATTGCAACAACAACAAACAAATTTGTCTTGGAGGATGTACATGCAGAATGCTCTTTAGAATCAAGGATGGTAAGACTTCCTCTTGCTTACTTTCAGCATGTCATCAGGAAAGACCAATAGCTGGAGAAGGACATCCTGTCTGGTAAAGTGAAGGGCCAGCAAAAAAGGGGGGATATCCTCCATGAAATGGATCATCACGGTGGCTGCAACAATGGGCTCAAGCATACCGAAGACTGTGAGGAGGACGCAGGTCCAGGCAGTGTTTCATTCTGTTGCCAACTGGATGGCAACCAACAACAGCACATTCAGTGAGTAACTAAAAATGCGAGCCTTAAAATCATTCTTGTGTCTGTTGCTTACAATTTATTTGAATTTACACAAATTACTTAATATTGCTGTTTTTGTTGCTGTTAGCTGCCATCAAGTTGGCCCCAGACTCATGGGACCCCACGACGCACAATGGAATGAAACACTGCCTGATCGCACACCATCCCCATGATTAGTTGTTGATTGTGTCACTGGGATCCATAGGGTTTTCGCTGGTTGAATTTTGGAAATAGACCACCAGGCTTTTCTCCCTAGTCTGCCTTAGTCTGAAAGCTCTGCGGAAACCTGTTCAGCGTCGTAGCAGAAAGCAAACCAAGCCGACAGGTGGTTGCACGTCAGGCACATTGGCCGGGAGCTGAACCCAGGTCTCCCACACAGAGAGGACGAGTTTTACCGCTAAACCACCAGTGTCCCCAGATGAGTTGCTGTGGAGTCAGTTCTGACTCATGGCGACCCCATGTGTGTTAGAGTAGAACTATTCTCCATGACTGATTTTTGGATGCAGATTTCTAGGCCTTTCTTCCAAGGGCCTCTGGTGGACTCAAGCTGCCAATCTTTCAGTCAGCAGCTGTCTTAGTCATCTAGTGCCACTATAACAGAAATACCACAAGTGAGTGGCTTTAACAAAGAGAAATTTATTTCCTCACAGTAAAGTAAGCTAGAAGTCTAAATTCTGGGTGTCAGCTCCAGGGGATGTCTTCCTCTGTCGGCCTTCTCATCAGTCTTCCCCCAGACTAGGAGCTTCTCTGCGCAGGGACCCCAGGTCCAAAGGGCACACTCTGCTCCCGGCACTGCTTTCTTTGTGGTATGAGGTCCCCCTCTCTGCTCATTTCCCTTTCCTTTGTATTTCTTGAGAGAGAAAAGGTGGTGCAGGCTACACACCAGGGAAACTCCCTTTACATTGGATCACAGATGTGACCTAGGTAAGTGTATTACAATCCCACCCTAATCCTTTTTAACATAAAATTATAATCACAAAATGGAGGACAACCACACAATACTGGGAATCATGGCCTAACCAAGTTGACACATGTTTTTTGGGGACACAATTCAATCCATGACAGTAGCCAAGCACATTAACCATTTGGGCCACCTCAGGCTTCCCCTGACTTCCTTGTCTTCTCTTTTTTCTTTTTTGCCCCTCCACCGAACAGTTCCTTTTTTTTTTTTTTCAATTGTGCTTTAGATGAAGGTTTACAGAACAAACTAGCTTCTCATCAAACAGTTAGTACACATATTGTTTTATGACATTGCTTAACAATCCCATGACATGTCAGCAGTCTCCCTTCTCGACCTTGGGTTCACTATTACCAGCTTTTCTGTCCCCTCCTGCCTTCTAGTCTAGCCCCCGGCCTGTTGTGCCCTTTTAGTCTCATTTTGTTTTATGGGTCTGTCTAATTTTTGGCTAAAGGGTGAACCTCAGGAGTGACTTCATTACTGAGCTAAGAGGGTGTCCGGGGTCATACTGTCAGGGTTTCTCCAGTCTCTGTCAGGCCCGTAAGTCTGGTCTTTTTTGTGAGTTAGAATTTTTTTCTATTTTTTTCTCCAGCTCTGCCCGGAACCCTCTATTGTGATCCCTGTCAGAGAAGTCAGTGGTGGTAGCTGGGCACTATCTAGTTGTACTGGACTTAGTCTGGTGGAGGCCATGATAGTTGTGGACTGTTAGTCCTTTGGACTAATCTTTCCCTTGTGTCTTCAGTTCGCTTCATTCTCTCTTGCTCCCAAAGGAGAGACCAGTGGAGTATCTTAGATGGCCTCTCACAGGCTTTTAAGACCCCAGATGCTGCTCACTACGGTCAAATGTAGAACATTTTCTTTATAAATTACATTATGCCAATTGAGCTAGATATTCTCTAAGACTATGGTCCCCACAGCCCTCAGCCTAGCAATTCGGTCCCTCAGGGAGTTTGGTGGAGCTTCCATGACCTTGCCTTGTGCTGGCTTCCCCAGTATTGTGTATCGTCTTACCCTTCAAAGTTACCACTTATCTATTGTCTATTTAGTGTTTTTCCATCCTCCCCCCTCCCCCTCTCGTAACCATCAATGATTGTTTCTTTTCCTGTGTAAACCTTTCCATGAGTTTTTATAGTAGTATGTCGCAGCGGCGGCGATTGTCGGGGTGGCGGAGACAGTAACCAATGCCACAACTCTTACAGAGAAGTGGGGCCAGGAGGGTCATTCTGAGGAGTCAAACCCAGCTTCAGTCCCAGGAGTTTATTTTATAGTCAATATAGCAAACAGTGAAGCAAATAACAGAACAATGGGCTTTGGGTGTATAACAATAAGTTTCGGGCAAGGGAGGAGGAATTCAGGTAAACAAGCCAATCAGTAACGGGTTTGGAAAAACAAGTCGTGACAAGTCTCAGCATGTTGGGGACAAGTCTCAACATGCTGTGCAGCATGGAGGCCTTTATACATCCATATTTTAATGGCACATTCCCCACAGTAGTAGTCTCATACAATATTTGTCCTTTTGTGATTGACTTATTTCACTCAGCATGATGCCCTCCCTTCTCTTCTCTTAAATGCCTGATTTTTATCTCATGTGATGATGATCTCTCTTCCTGTATTTCAGTTCTACTTCCTTCCACCACTTTATACTTTTTTAACTGAGAAAAAGTTATTAAAGCATGCTGCGTATTCTCCCTCTCTTCATCTCATCTAAGGAAAATTCTCTCTTCTGCAATTTCTAACATCACCTCTTTTTCTATCTAGCCTCCTGTGTTTCTAAACCAGATAAAAGTAAATATACTTTAAGGAAGGCAGCTAAAGAAGCCAGAGGAGCTAAATGGGATGCATAGCAAAATCACTTCCAGACTCTTATTTGAAAATTCTAAAGCTGAACTTAAGAAAGAACTTGTTGAGTTTTGAAGAGGGCATAGTTTTCTCTTTGTTGCTAATCCTTGCCTAATAACTTGTTGTCATTTTTCAAATATTTCCTTTGCTTCAAATTTTTACTTGGTATTCTTAATATAAGTCTTGCTTATAATTATCTCTGCTGTGTAGGTCCTGTAGTGGGACCACAAATCCCTTCAATTAAAATTGTCAAAAAAATGTTTCAGCATAGAATTACCCTAGCTGACTTTTATACAACAAATACTGCAATCATATGCAACCTGCCATTTCGTACACATGCCTTGTCTTTCTTTTTCCAATTATAATTATTTTTACTCTTCGCTTCAGCTAGCATAACCTTTTGTTCCTGGATTTACTGGCTGGCTATATACTCACACATTTTGGGTGTTCAACTTAAATGCTACCTGTTTCATAAACCAATTCTGTCTTTGTCCAGGTTCTCCAGAAAGCACAACCCCATCCAAAGACTTACTGCTGCAGAGTAATTTGTGAGTAATCTCTGGGAAGCAAGAGTAAGGAAAAAATGGAGTTAGGCAGGGAAAAAAAAAGAGCTGAAAGCACATTTCTGAGATGTCTGCCACTTGTTATCAAGTGACACTGATTGCTCAGTCTTGTTGGATTATCTTCCAAGAAGACATAACTCCAATGTCTCAGAATAATCAATGGGGTGGGTTGTGTTCGAGAAGGGAAACATATTTGTATGCTTTTAATGACCACACTGTTCAAAAGTTTGTACCACACGACATTATCTCACCTACATCTCAGGTTGCACATATGTGAGCTTTCAGTGGTTCCCAAGGCCTGTCATGCCTCAGTGTCAAATGGGAAGCACTAGGGCTGGAGTTGAGAGTCATGTGGTGTATGCTTGTGGAAATGCACCATCAGATATCATCTAAGTCAAACTGAGTGCATCCCATTCAGAGCAGTGGCTGGAATATGAAATAGAAACAAGTGATACCAAAAGGATCTGAAGTGGGCATAGAAGGTGGTTGATATAGCTCCCCAACCCCAGACTTCTCTGCCACCCAACCAGACGGAAATAAGTCCTTTTTTGTCATCTATACATGTATAGCACTGTATGTGTTGTGTTTCTCATTTCTCAACTCAGTTCTAATGCAATGAAGAAAGCGATGGGCATACATGTGTTTAACTCCATGGGGATTTGCTACATGCATTTTTGTAACTACTAGAACCTTGTTGACAAGCAATATTCGTTAGATGTATGTACAATGTAGTAAGCTCCTAACAAACAGGATTTTTTTCTTTATTATTTTATATCTTCCTGCAAGCCCCAGTTATTTAGATTTCATGCTCACAGTTAGGTACTAAATAAAAATTGTTGAATTGATTTGATAGAAAAAGAAATAATAGAACATACAGACCAAACGTATGTCAAGAATTGTGAAGGGTCTGATAATGTACACTACTTGCAAGCTAACAAGTTAGGCTGCGAGTTTCATGGATATTGGCTGAAGACATGAGATTACTGGGTCGGAAATAAAGGACTTCATTACTTGCCAAAAAGAAAAAAATGCATTAGCCAGCATATCAGCATCCATCCCCTGCCCCCGTCCACTGGATCCTCAAGCCCTAATTCCCTCAGAGCAACATAAAGTAGGGTGGATGACACTTGACACATACAATGAGCTGTACTTCAGGAGAGGAATTGGAGCTTTGGGAGCATGATCCTTCTATAACGGCCAGTAAAAAACAAACAAACAAACTTACCCTTTGCCCTAAAGGGAGACAATATCCTTATTTTCCAAGACTGTACACTATAAAATCATCCTTGGAAAGATATTCCGGAACAGATTTGGTCAGTGCCTCTGCTTGCAAGATAAGCAAAAATGTGAGCGCCCGTGGGGAATTGTCTCCCAATAATATTCATCTTCTGTTTCTATACCATCTTGGCTTTTGGCAAACTCAGAGTAAGACATTCTGTTGACCCCTCTGATTAATATGACCAAAAGAGGATGGGATCAAATCCATTTAATATGTCTCATACAGCATTTAATTGAGGCTGCTCTCAACAGGACTCCAAACAGCTGGACGAGGCAACTCTGCACTACTGACCTCAGCAGTGCACCCCAGGGGCCTGGATTCAAACAGCTGAATAAGTTTCATAAACCATAAAGGGCAACCTTAAAAATCCTGATGGCTTTCTTCTCAAGTGTCTATATTGACATTTTCCCTTGGCCTGAGGCAATAATCCAGTATGGTAGGACGTATCAGTGATTTTCCTGGCCCACACGGAAGAAGTCCATCATTGACAATGACTCCACACAGTGAGGTGAGGCTGAACTGACTACCCTCCAGGGCTGATGTGTCATCACTGAGCATGTCAGCTAATGGCAGGGACAATACTCTGTCATCTTTTCTAACTGGAAGGCTCCCATTGTAGGAACAACTGCCTACCTGGTGTGCAAAACTAGTGAGTAAGTAATTGCTCCTGGAGACTTCCTGAGTAACCAAGTGTCATGGATTGAGTTGTGTCTCAAAAAAAAAAAAAAAGTGTTACCTTGGCTAGGCTGTGATTTCCAGTATTGTGGGATTGTCCACCATTTTGTCATCTGATGTGATTTTCCTTTGAGTTGTAAATCCTACCTCTATGATGTTAATGAGGCAGGATTAGAGGCAGTTATGTTAATGAGTAGAACTCAATCTACAAGATTAGGTTGAGTCTTAAGCCAATCTCTTTTGAGATATAAAAGAGAGAAGTGAGCAGAGAGACATGGGGACCTCATACTACCAAGAAACAAGAGCCAGGAGAAGAGCGCATCTTTTGGATCTGGGGTTCCTGCTCTGCAAAGTTCCTTGACTAGGGAAGATTGATGACAAAGACTTTCCCCCAGAGCTGACAGAGAAAGAAAGTCTTCCCCTGCAGCTGGCACCCTGAATTCAGACTTCTAGCCTCCTAAACCATCTGAGTGGTATTCGCTCACCCCTGTCCAGAAAACAATATAAATTGATGAAAAACAAGAAAATTCAAAGTGTTTGAATGTGATCTCAAGCTCACATGTAGATCTGTGAATCCTAGTTAATAATCTTGACCCAAGGATTTTTTCTTTCATTTAATGTAAATAATATAACTGCATGATGCTACAAGATTATATATTAAAGGTCTCTGATATGGTAGAGAGAAAGAATTATAAAAATAGAAAATAGAAATGAGTTCTAGAAAAGAACAATCCATATCTCACTCTCTTCCTCTTTCTTCCATTTCTAAAGCAACTGTATTCCTGCATTAGCAATGATCAAAATTCCTTCCAGTAAGTTAGAATTTTGGACCCACCCAGACATATTGATGTTTTAAAAGTTGATGGAACTAAAGGTAATGAGTTGCTCTAAGAAACAATGTTAGACCCCACTGCTGACTCAGATATCTATTTTTAAATTGCAGTTTGTTTTCTCCTTCTTGCTATTCTTGTACCTAGGAGAAGGTGGACTTAAAAGAGTATCTCAAATATACATGTTTGAAACAGGATTGCATAAAGCTTTACCAGTAATTATTTTTCACTAAATAGTCTTAAAGCTTAATATAGGCATTAAGGTATTTTTGACACCACTTAGAAATGCAGATGTTACAGTCAATACATCAACTCTTTCACCATAAGTACAATAGTTTTTTTTTTTAAATATCAGAGAGTTCCAGTAAGACTTGTCAAATATAAAGAAACCCTCTTCTATGATTTCAATATTTTACTAAGCCATCAGATGCACTTAAGAGCTTACACTGTTAGCATTCATGCATAATTTGCCATTGTTTCTCTTAATGATGAAAAGATTATTTTTGGATTGCTATTTAGTTGCATTTAGCATTAAATTTTTATGAATAATTGATTATAATGGATGTTTTGCTTTAAATTATAATTTGAAGACTGAATGTTTGGTCCACTTGTAGGAGATTATAACAGTTCTAAAGGTCATGGTAACATACAGGCAAAAATTACATAGACATAAAAATAAATAAAAATGAGGAATAAATTAGATTTGAACCAAAGTCAGGTTGTGTGTGATGAATATTCAACATCAATGGATTCATTCAAATATAAAATCATTTGAGGTCATTCAGTTCACAGCAAATAAAGTATAAAAAATATTCCAACATCAATTATTTCAACATTCTGTTGAGGATGAATTGAATTACTTTGAAAAGCTTTAGTTTAATAAAATTATATACAACTCAAAAATATTTGGGGACAATATCCTGAAGGCAGTATACTGAACTGTTATATTAATTTAATTATTTAACTCAATCAGTAAGAGGCTTGAGAAATGAATTAAGAGGTAGAGAAATGAGGTTCGAACTATATTTTCTTAGTTGAAAATTTTATATGTATGAACCTGATGATATGTGATAGAAACTCAGAAAGGTTTATCTCTCAAATACAGAAGGAAAGGAGATGGTATTCTCTTTAAGAACACCAAAATTGTCATGCCTTTTCTGATTTTGTCAGCCTTTACTGTTTTCTGTGCAGTCCCTGGCTGGTGCAATGGTTAAGCACTCAGCAGCTAACTGAAAGGATAGTGGTTCAAGAGGTGCCTTGGAAGAAAGACCTTGTGATCTACTTCTGAAAAATCAGCTACCCAGTGGAGCACAGTTCTAAGCTGATACACATGAAGTTGCCATGAATCAAGTCTACAAAATCTATAGCAACTTTTTTTTTTTTTTTTTTTAAACTCTTTTCTGTATCCTACAAAAAGAGATAGCTCTTACTCCATTGTCTTGGACTATTTCTGGAGTTAGAAAGGAGAGTGTCTTAGTTATCTAGTGCAGTTATAACAAAATTACCACAGTTGGGTGGCTTTAACAAACATAAATTAATTTTCTCACAACTAAGAGGCTAGAAGTCCGAGTTCAAGGTGCCACTCTAGGGGAAAGCCTTCTGTCTCTGTCATCTCTGGAGGAAGGTCCTTGTCTCTTTTGTGCTTCAGTTCATCGGCATCTCCCTTTCCCCCATCTCTGCTTGCTCTCTTGGTTGTTTAATCTCTTTTATATCTCAAAAGAGATTGACTTAAGACACACCCTACATTAATACTGCCTCATTAACGTAACAAAGAAAACCCATTCCTAAATGGAATTATAACCACAGGTATAGGAATTAGGATTTACAATACATGATGTTCGGGGACACAATTCAATCCATAATGGTGGGATTTTTAAAAGTCTGGTGTAAAACTATGGAGCTCAGCTTTTTGCTAACAACAGAATCTGATCACTGATCTCTAATTTGTTTCATGAGATCGGTGTACAACCTCTAGCCATTTTCTTCTAATTGATTCTTGACCTTAGTTGCCTATACTTTTCCTTCTAACTGCGTTGTATTCCTTTACCGGGAGCTGCATATGCCCACTCCTCCATCTTGGCTCTTTACTATCTCAATAGGAATTTAGTTCCAGATGGTTAATCCCAAATTTTCTTGACTCACCCAAATTTAACCAGATCATGCTCAGCCTTGTGCTGATAAATACACAAAGAAGTATGAACACAAAATAGCACCAGTGGGGTAGACGTAATTTTTGTTGTCATCTATCTCGCATCTGTTTTTTATGTATGTATTTTTTGTCCTTCACGCCTTCAGTAAGGCATCTTCCTCATCTCCCTTTCCCACCATAGTAAAAGTATGACACAAGTTGGCCAGAGGACCACCATCCTCTTGGATTAATTTGTCCTAGAATGTGTACGTGACTAAGAAAGATCGGGATCATCCCTGTGTACACTAAGAGAGTGCAGTCTCTGCTCCTGAGACCATAACCTAGAGATGGATGAATCCTTCCAAAGACACAGGGGGCCTCACTGGAACATGTAGGCCACACACAGGAAAGCGAAGCTCAAAACTGGCAAGAACAAGAGAGATTCCTAACAGCACTCTTGACTCCTGAACGTTTCAGTTAAGACAATCAAAGCATTGTCATTTTTTCTAAAACTAGCTGGAGTAGGTTTCTGTCACTTGCAATTGAAATAAACCTAAGTAATTATCTCAACACTAATTATATTAATTTATTGTATCAACATTAATAATGTCATTAACATTACTAATGTAATTGATATTAATTATTTCAATTTAATATTATGTCAATATTAATTTAAAACAATATTATCAATATTGGTACTATACCAATATTAATAATAATTTAAAAATCAATAATTTATCATACCAATATTAATAATATTATAAAATAATAATATAATTATTAATAACTACAAATAATATTAATTATATTGATGTTAAAATATTATTAATGGATATTTTAATAATAATATATAATAAGATTTTAATAATAATATATAACAGTTGAAATCTTTGGTGTAATGGTGGAGATTTAGTTGACTGGATGGAAATGGGTTTTTTGCTTCTCCTACTGATGTTCATGGACTTGAAGTGTACAATAGAGAATCTTTCATTATTGCTACCTTGTACGATTGTGGGATTGGGCTCGTGCAGAAGATTATTATCTTAAAATATATAGCAGTCTCACTTAATGATTTGTTCCATTCCTTTTTGAAAACATGGTCTGTTGTCCTTGGCATGCTGAATGCACGCATCTAGCAAGCTACTTTATTATTTGTCTTTATAGTTGTGCTAACAAAAATTGAACTGCAAGCTTACCAAGAAATATCATTTTTCTAAATAGGTTTATGTCAATTGCACATGTTATTGTAACTGGCAATTAAGTTAAATGTGTAAGTCAGTGAAATGTGAGTGTGAAAAATAAGATGAAAGCTTTTGAAAGACCAAATAGAAGCAAGTCATTAAAATTTACTATTGAATTAAATGTTACTTAGGCATATAAGTGTGTGCGTGTGTGTGTGAAAAATATAGGGAGAACTTATAAAAATAGGGGGAATTGTGAAAACTTAACATTTTGAGCTTACACTGTTTCACACTTTTATTTTTTGACTCCATTTTAAATAAAGAATTTGAGTGATGAAGTTTATGCAGTTTGTTTATGCTCTCAAATCTATAATCCAATTTTTCCATACTCTGCTCTGTATTGTAGGAGGGCAACTACATTTCCCAGGCTCTGTCCTCACTGGCAAATGATTATTTCAGCCGATGGGGGGCACAGGTTTACGAAGGGTAAGAGAAGGACTAAACTAAAACCAAACCTGTTGCCGTCGAGTCAATTCCGACTCATAGTGACCCTGTAGGACAGAGTAGGACTCCCCATAGGGTTTCCAAGGAGGGGCTGGTAGATTTGAACTGCTGACCTTTTGGTTAGCAGCCGTAGCTCTTAACCACTGCACCACCGGGACTCCAACAGGAGGACAGAAGCCTCGATAATGTCTCCTTCTTTGTTTCTATCTGCCTTTAGGTGATGTCTTATCCAGACCTGCTGTAACAGAAACACCACAAGAGAGTGGCTTTAAGAAACAGAAATTTATTTTCTCACAGTTTAAAAGGTAGAAGTCCAAATTCAGGGTGCCAGCTCTAGGGTAAGGCATTCTTTCTCTGTGGGTTCTGGGGAAGGTCCTTGTCTCTTTTCAGTGTCTGTAGGCCCAGCATTCCTTGGCTCCTTGGTGATCCTCGTGTGGCATGGCATCTACCTTCCCCAAAACTTCTTTTCTTCATTGTTTCATCTGCTCCTTTTGTATCTCAAAAGAGATTGACTGAAGACATACCCTACACTAACACTGTCTCATTAACATAACAAAAAAATATATTCCCAAATGGGATTATAACCACAGACATAGTAGGATTTACAACACATATTTTCTGGGCACACAATTGAGTCCATAGCAGGTGGTATCTCTGGAATGACAGCATCTCCTCAATGGTCTCTATTCCCACAGTCAGCCACTCACCTTCTCCCTCTGTGGGCCTAGGTACCTGGCGTCCCTTTCTTCAAGATTCCAGTACTAACCAGGCAACTCCAGCTTCTGAACTCTGCTAAAGGCATCTTCTCTTTTGTCCCCCACCCCCAGAGATAAAATTGGCTTCTTCCAATTTTCTGGGTTGCTTTATCCCGTGGTTAGCTCTTTGAGTAACTCCACAATTGCATCAAATTCCCTCTATTGAATAATATGCGTGGGTCCCACTGTTTTACATGGAACCAGACTAATACAAAGACAAACCATCCACTCTAAAGTGGTTTCTAAGGTAGTATGAAAAGTGAATCCCTTAAAATATTTGTTATCAAGTTTCTTTAACAGAAAGACGGATGGTGATGACTTCATCACCACGTAATTCTATTTATCCACATCTAATGTCTTCTGTATGTAACTTTTTGGGTTTAGGACCTGGAACAATGGTTAAGAGCTTGGTTGCTAATCAAAATGTCAGCAATTCAAATCCACCAGCTGCTCCTTGGAAAACTTATGGGGGCAGTTCTACCCTATAGGGTCACTATGAGTTGGAGTCGACTCGATGACAGTGGATTTGGTTGTTTTGTTTTGTTTTTTGGCATTGGAGTAAATGAACTGAGCAGAACACATATTGAACTTAATCCCAACCACTTTCAAAGGGGGGTGCCAGTGAGGATTAATGTTTGGTAAGGCTTGTTTTTCTCTGCACATGCCCTGCACTCACTTAAATACATCATACCATCTTTGCTGTAAAAACATAAGACACGGGGTAGTCCTTGAGTATTTCTAACTACGTGTGTTTTAATAAAGAGAATTGATTATTGGAATGCAGTCCGCTAGGCTCTAATTAAAAAAAAAAAAAAAGTGGCTCTATGGAAGTGTCCCACATTTTCTGATGAGTCATTTTATACCAAACCAAATATCCAAAGAAAGCACACTTATAAAATTTGCCAGAGTAGGTACAGTTTACATTCCTGATGTTTGAACAAGATCTTAAATCCATATATGCCGACTGGTAAGAACAAATCACAAACCTGATGCCAAACTCCAGTGCTTAATGAAATAAACGTGGGAAAAGTCGATTCACTCATGAACCATAAAGGAAAAATAAAAGAAGTATCTTAAAGTTTTTAAACAAGATCTTTTGACAGAAAAGGTGATGAGAGACTCTAATTAGTTGAAAATTTTCTCCATTATATTAGAGTTAGGTCAATAGTTCCGTTATAATACGTGAAAGTTTTGAGTGGTATTTTTTAATTGTTGTATATTTCTGATATTATTCACATTTTTTATTGTCTCATTTCAATCTTTGTAAGTTGTATTTTGCAAGCAATCTGTCAGTTTCGCCAAAATTTTCAAATTTATTTTCCTAAAGTTATTTACCTCGATCCCTCTGTTCATATCCATGAGTCCCTGTGTGGCACGAACTGTTAAGCGGTGGGCCACTAACTGAAAGGCAGGCAATTCGAATTCACCCAGAGGCACCTCGGAAGAAATGCCGGGTGATCTGCTTCTGAAAGGTTGAAGCTATGAAAACCCTATGGAGCACAATTCTGCCCTGAAACACATGGGGTCACCTTGAGTTGGAATCTGCTCGATGGCAGCTAGTATTTTTAATCATATAAATGTCTATAGTGTATGTAATGGAAACATTTATTTCAGTCCTACTACTTGCAATTATTATTTTTCCTTTATTTTTCTTGATTAATCATACTAGAGATTTATTAATATTAATCTTTTCAGGGAATAAACTTCTACCTGTATTGATTTCTTTCTATTCTATATCTACTTTCTATTTCTTTTTTTTTCCTGCTATTATTTTTATCCTAATTTCTGTGAAGTTAATTTGTTGTTTTTCTGTATCCTTAGTTGGAAGTCAAAATTATTTTAATCTTGTTTTTTTTTTTTTTACTCTCTAATACATGCATTTAATGCCATGCATTTTCGTCTAAGTCACTGATTGGCTGCATGCCATACATTTTGATGTGTTCATTATCACTTGGCTTAAACCATTGTCTAATTTACTTTCTGATTTTATTCTTTAACTCATGGGTTTTTATTTATTTACAAAGTTGTAATCTTTTTTTTATTATTATACTTTAGATGGTGGTTTACAGAACAAATAGTTTCTCATTAAAGAGTTAGTACACATACTGCTTTATGACAATGCTTAACACCCCCATGACATGTCAACACTGTCCCTTCTCAACCTTGGGTTCCCTGTTACCAGCTTTCCTGTCCCCTACTGTCTTCTAGGCCTTGTCCTTGGACTGTTGTGCCCCATTAGTCTTGTTTTGATTTATGGGCCTGTCTAATCTTTGGCTGCAGGGTGAACCTCAGGAGTGACTTCATTACTGAGCTAAAAGGGTGTTTGGGGCCATAATCTCAGGGTCTCTCCAGTCTCTGTCAGGGCAGTAAGTCTGATCTTTTTTTGTGAGTTAGAATTTTTGTTCTACATTTATCTCCAGCTGTGTCCAGGACCCTCTGTTGTGATCCCTGTCAGAGCAGTCAGTGGTAGTAGCCAGGCACCATCTAGTTGTACTGGACTCAGTCTGGTGGAGGCCGTGGTAGTTGTGGTCCCTTAGTCCTTTGGATTAATCTTTTCCTTGTATCCTGTTGTCTTCATTCTCCCTTGCTCCCGAAGGGGAGAGACCAGTGGAGTATCTTAGATGGCTGCTCACAGGCTTTTAAGAGCCCAGATGCTACTCACCAAGGTAGAATGTAGTTTCTTTATAAACTGTGTTATGCCAGTTGAGCTAGATGTTCCCCAAGACCAACTCATGGGTTATTTAGAAGTGTGCTAGTTAATTTGCCATCATGTGGTAGTTTTATACTTCTTTTTGTGTTCTTATTATACAGAGGTCAGAAACGTTCACTGAATTGTATATGTCATTAAAACAAATAGATCTTTGCTACTAGATATATAGCCTATTTTGGTAAACGTTTTACCTACACGCTGAGAGAATTTGTATCCTGCAGTTGTTGTATATAACCCTTTATACACATCAGTTAGTTCAAGTGAGTTAATCCTTACGTTTAAATCTAGTGATGTTCTCCTTTTTTTTTTTTTTTTAATCAGTTCATGAGATAAGCATGTAAAATCTCCAAGTATAATTCTAGGATTGTCTATTTTCTTTTAGTTTTCTATGTTTGAAGTTATTAGTCATCCACATTTATAATTGTTATGACTTCTTATTTATTTGAGCTTTTTTATTATTATGAAAGACCCATCAGTATCTATCCTGATGCTTCTTAAGGAATTTTTCTGGGGAGGGTGACAATAACATAGCCATTTCAGATACGTCTTTTTTGTTACTGATTGTATGATGCACTCTTTTGCTCTTTTACTTTAGATTTTGTTGCGTCTTTATATTTAAAAGTATCTTTTGGAAAATTATACATTGTTTTTATTTATTATCTACTCTGATAATCTTTTATATAGGTATAATTGACACGCAATAAACTGCATATATTTAAAGTGTACATTTGGTAAACTTCACCATAATTTATAGTGACAAAAAGCAGATCAGTAACAACATTTACTGATTTATTTTCCCTTTATTTATTTTCCCTTTTTCACCTTCCATTGGACTAACGAAGTACTGAATAATTATTGTTATTATAACATTACTTTTTCCAGTTGTCGTAGCCACTCCGCAGTATCAGGATAGACCCTCCACACAAAATTCAATTCGGATTTTGAGACTGATGACACCACACACACGCAAGAGGATGTAAAGAGGTTTATCACTCATACAATGAAGCATTTTTGTGAGAGCAGGCAGGGTGATGCCCCCAAGCTTGTCTGAAATGGCTTAAGAGAGCAGGGAAAGGAGACTGACTTAGAGATTTGTGGTGGGCAGGGGCTTGGGCTGGGGTGAGGGCTTCCCCCTGTGGCCTGGGACTGGTGTGTTGTGAAACCCCTTCTCGTGACAAAGAAAGCTTCCAGGCTTTCCTATCATCTGTGGAGCAGGAGCAGAAAAGAGATTGGTGGGGCTTGAAAGCTGTCAGCAGTCAAACATAAAACATGGCATCATACTCTAGTACACCATCACCAACTGTGTAGTGAACATTCTTTTATTTTTATCTTAGTAGTTACCCTAAGTAACAAAATATTTTATGTATTACACTTTATTTTAAACGTATAATTTTGTCATTTCTCTAACAACATAGGCACCTCTCAACAGGGATTCTGGCTCTTCAGTGTGTGGCACTTATTCCTACAACATGACATTTAGAAGGACTCAAGGGAAAGTGTGTGGTTTTCACTAAAGAGGTTCCACCCGGCGTGTGTGTAAACTGCAAAATCTCCCCTTCACTGTGAAGCTGCTGAAGTCTCTGATCATCTCAGCCCTCCTCTGAAAGCTTCCCCTTAGGCTTCCCAGAGCCTCTCCTTGCTCATTTGCAGTTGAGTCATCCAGAAACTTGAGGGAACATTCCACAAACATTGTAGACGCTCCTTCACTCAAATTCTCTCCACTTTCACTTGGAAATTGCCCTGTTGTAAAAGCTGCAGTGAACATTGTGCCCACTTTTTGTACCCTGTGCTGGCTGCTGTCCACTCAGCTTTATAAAACCAGTTTTTTTTAAATGTAAATTCACAAGTTTTTTTGTAGTTATTTAATGTGAGAAAATGAGGCCGTTATGGCTGGAACCTAAACTCTGAATTTTAGATTACGTGTGTATGAGACCTGGTACAGAACTCAGCCTTAGTGCTACATTACAGAGAACTCAAAGTTCTTCACATGACCTTTATGCCATCCACAGTCTAAATTCAATCTCAAAAATTAGGAGAGTAAGTTCATGGAGGAAAACAAAGGCCTCTCCTTCTTAAGGAACAGTTATGTGAGAAGTAATTTTTAAACGGTATCCCCTTCTAGAAGGGTAAGAGTATCTCCTATTCATGTGTTTCTGTTTGCAAACATTCTCTGTGTCTCCACTGTGAACCAGACAGCTTCACAGGGATTCTTCTACATACTGACGGCTCTGAGAAGAACAGACCATTGTTACCCCATTTTGCAGATAAGAATGCGAAATTTCAATTTATCTAAGGTCTCAAAGAAAGCAGTAAGCAAGGGCTCAGTGTGGAATCGAGGCAAAAAGATTCCAAATTCAGGGTGTTTTGCATGTTGTTACATTACTTCCGACTTCATTCATGAATAACTACCATTTTAAGATATTTCTCATTGATGTGGATAGAAAATGTCCCTGAAACTTTGGATGCATATTCCAAATCCATTGATATTTATAAGATAATTAGTAAGGAAATTAAATAAATGCAGTTTTCTGTTTCAATTTCTTGATTCCTTTTTCCTAACTTTTATGCTGTTAAGTGTTTTGCCATTATCACTATGATGTTTAGGTTTGAGTTAACTTTTTTATTATTGGCTATGTGGTTTTCTGAACAAAAAACATCATTTATTTAAATTAATGTGATGTTAGCATTGATTTATTCTGTAGTTCTTCCTAAAATGTTTTAATGTTTTAAGCAGTTTTCTAGTTAAAGTGGAAAATAATATACTGTGAATTATTTTGAGGGAGGGATATAAGAGTAAGGTATAGTAGATATATCTTATTTTTTAACCTTATAGCCTACTGTTAAGATCTTCGTTAATATAAACATCCTCTGTCTCTCTTGAGGGAGGGATATAGGAGTAAGGTATAGTGGATATATCTTACTTTTTAACATTATAGCCTACTGTTAAGATCTTCATTAATATAAACATCCTCTGTCTCTTTCTTTCTCTTTCTCAGGGTTGAAGTGGGGAGAGAAGGGTGACTGAGAGTTAAACTCATGTTCTAGAAATTCAATAAAATCTTCATTCTCCATAATTTTCAGCATGAGTTTTAATGTCTTTTCTTTTAGAAACATGAGGATAGTTTAAAGTGTCACTGAGACACACATTTCTCAAAGAGATTTTATATTAAATTGTTAAGTGAATTAAAGACAGCATTACATTAACATACTGGTTGTTTATGGGATACCCAATGAGTGAATCAGTTTTTTAAAAACACAGGTGCATCAAGGGTAAAAGTGATTGGCTCATTGTTCATTGAATCCTGGTATAGCACAAAGTGGTGAATAAAATATATGTAAATAGAAAGTTCTGGGCTTACTTTCAACTATTTGGCAATAGTATTCAATCACCATGTGCAACCATTCTCTTCAGTTCACGGGAAACCACTTCTGCCATAGGCATATACATAACTTGTGACCACTGGCAGATTTCCGAAAAGAAGGAGACATTAGATACACAAACATACACTGAGAAACACATTGATGCCATTGCACTAGTGAATGTGCTACGTCTGTGTATTTCCAAGGTTTCATATTGGCAGTGATACCAAAATACAGTGCATGCTCTGTTAAGTACATTTTCAAATCACATTGAATGGAATCATGGAATGGGGGAGCTTTGGCTGCAGTAGGAGGCAGTAAATATGCCAATACCTAAAATTATTCACAGGGCTATGCACTGAACATTGCCATACAAATCAGGACACAAGCAAGTCATGTCAAAAGCCTTGGCAGAATTAAATGACAAATAAAGCTCTTGCCTGGGAATGCCTATTAGAAAATCACCCACTGGCATCCTACAAAATGCCATGGATACCAGTAAGCAGGGAAAAGAATTCATGTGGGAGCAAGACAGATGGCAGTGGCTAAAGCAGTGGCCAAGAATTGCATGCTACTGTATCCATGCCAAAAACAAAAAACAAAAAAAAACTGCCGTCTAGTTGATTCCAACTCAGCAACCCTATAGGACAGAGTAAAACTACTCTATAGGGTTTCCAAGACTGTAAATTCTTACGGAAGCAGACTGCCACATCTTTCTCCTGCAGAACGGCTGGTGGGTTCAAACCACTGACCTTTCAGTATCCATGCAGGCATCCTAAATCTTGGCACTAGAAGAAGTTGGCAATCACTGCAATTTGGCCTACTGCTATCCAAGTCTGATACTCCTAAGCCAATGGCTGTTTTTTTCCAAATTGTGAGTAAATTAATGCTAATCAGGCAGTGAAATTTGGTTGGGATTACTTCTCCAATACAGTCTCAGAAGCTACTATTGAATTGTGGTACACATTTTCTGTGTATCTTTTCCATATATGCCACCGTAGGATTTCTGTATTCTTCTGGGTTCAGCTCCAACATAAAGAGCACTGATGTTGTCACTCTTATCCTTACAATAAGAAAGGGCTAAGGAAGCTGAAAATCAATGGCTTTTCTTGGACAAATTAGAGAATTGAGATTGAAGGGTAAAACACCACCCAAAGTCTGGAGAGACGGAAAAGATCCAGAGAGTCACAGCCAAGATCTTACCTGAAGCAGAAACTGGTGAAGCCGTTAACTGGTATGAACAGTTAAAATCTGATGAATGGATGGAGGTTGAGTGTGGACTAATGTAAGACTGAGAACTCCTGCAAGCCAGTCTTGGGGAGGCCTTTGGGGTTGTTATCTCCAAGAACTCTACTATGTTCTCATGGTGAAAAGTCAAGAAAGATCCTCTCCTAGCTCTGGAAGGGGAGGGGAAGAGTAACCACTGGAAAATATACCAAGAGTGTTCTCTACAACAAGAGCTTACTTTTCAGGGAAAAAGACTTATCCAGAGCCTTATTTCACCCAAGGGAGGGCATTTTTCCTACTGTAGCATCCTCTAGCCTTCTTGTCTCATACATGAGGAGGTGGACATTAAACAAATTTTTGAAGTTCACAGTCCAGAGACACATACCACATAAAAGACTGAAATTTAATCATAAGCTTATAGAACGCTTCTCTACCTCCACCTCTTGTCCTCACACTAATGGTGCTCTAATATAACGATGGTGGATTACGGATGACAAAGCTGCAAAACACAGACTCTCTGATGAGGAATAAGCAGAGGAGTTCCAAGTGAACAGTGAGAACAAAAACGACACCAGAGGAATCTGAAGTCTCTTGTATCTACAATGACAGCAAATACGGAACACAGCTGAGCTCTCAGAACTTTACACTAAAATCTGATTCACCTCAATTCCTATACCTCAAATATACTGGCCAAGTTTCACAAAACTACCGGGTATTCTAATATAAAAGGAAAAAACCGAGTCTGAAGAGGGGGAAAAAAAACACACGCACACACAGTATTACAACCAGACACAGACATGACACAAACGTTGGAATAGTCAGGCAGGATGTTTAAAATAACCATGATTATTACGTTAAAAGCTCTAATGGAAATAGTAGACAACATGCAATAAGACGAGTGAGTGAGGTAAGCAGGGAGATAGAAACTTTAAGAAGGAATTGAAAGGAAAGACTAGAAATAAAATAGACTCACCAGGAGACTGGACATGGTCAGAGTAAAAGTTGGTGAGTTTGAAATACGTCGATAAAAGCTTTTACTTTAAATTCGAAGAGAAAACTCTCTCACACAGAGCAGTCAGAAGATCCAAGAAGAGTGGTGCAATTGTAATTGGATATTAGAAGGACAAATCAGAGCATGGAGGAGAAAAAATATTTGAACTAATCATGACTGGGATTTTCCAAAATTAATGAGATACAAAACCACAGAGCCAGGAAACTCAGAGAACATCAATCAAGATTGTTGTGGTTAGTTGCCCTCATGTGGATACTGAAAATTCAGTTTGCAGAAAACTGCAGACAATAAGGAAAAACTGGAAAGAAGCCAGATTGGGGAAAAAAGAAAAAATCACCTGCCTGTAGTGGGTTAAAGATAAGAATAATAGCAGACTTCTCATCAGAAGCCATGCAAGCAAGGAAAGAGTGATGTTAAATCTTTAAAGTATTGAAGAAAAGGAAAGAAAAAAAAAGAAAGAGGCCAAAAACAGTAATCTAGAAGTCTATAGCCAGAGTAGTTAATCTTCAGGAGAGAAGGAGGAATAACAGCTTTCTCAAATAAACAAATGTTGAAAGAAGTTCTTAGCGGAGAAGGAAGATAAGTCAGACTATCAGGTCTAGATAAAGAAAGGAAGAGTATTTGAGAAGGGATAAATAAAAGTAAACTGAAATATTTTCTTTATTGATTTAAAAGTAACTGTCTCTGTAACATAATAGTAGAAAAGTATAGGTGATTATAGCATACGAATAAGTAAAAGGAAAGACAGCAATAACATAACGGATGACAGAGGAATTGGAAATACTACTGTATGTATGTCTGCACTATACGTGAAGCAGTATAATCTTATTTGAAAGTGACTTAGATAAGTTACAGATGTATATTAGAAACTCTAGGGCAAGCACTATTAACCTTTTTAGAAAAAGTATAATTAATATGCTAAGAGAGGAGATAAAAGTGGAACATATAAAAAACACAGTTAACATCAGAGAAAGCACAAAATATGGGAAACAAAGAACAAATGCAACACACTGGTAACAGTTACAACCATGGTAGATATTAGTGATTATGATTTGAAGTCGACCCAGCAGCATATAACAACAACGTATTAATAATCGTTCTAAATGTGAAAAGTATAAATAACCAATTGTTATTAGGTGCCATCCAGTTGATTCCAACTCATAGTGACCCTATGTACAACACAACGAAATACCCAATTAAAAGACAGAAATTGTCAGAGTTGATTAAGAAAAAAGAGAATAGAAAACAACAACATGGTGTCTACAAGAAATTCACTTTCTATGTAAGGACACAAGTTAAAAGGTATATGCCATGCTAATACTAATCAAAATAAAGTTGGATTAGCTATATTAATTAAAGTATACTTCTGAACAACAAAATTAATCAGGGATGAAGAATGGTATTGCATAAACGATAAAAAGATAAATTCTTCAAGAAGACAAACAGCCCTTAATGTGTATGCACCTAACAACAGAACATCAAAAAATGTGAATCAAAAACTGAGAGGGAGCAACAGAAAATGGTGCTCTAGGCAGAAGCACCACGCCGACCCTCCACAGCAAAGATCCGAAAAACTGAGCTGAACAGAGAATACAACAATCCTGAAACCCTAAAACATCAAATGAAGGGATGAAGAACTCAGCCAAGCACCAAATGGAGTGAGAAAACTGACAAAGAACGGAGAGCGAGGAGAGATTCATGCAGAGGTCCCCTACCAGCTAACGCAGCGTGGATCCGCCATCTTGGACTCCTATCGGAGACCAGCAAACAGAGGGTACGAGAAAGCAGCCTCACGGAGCATCCAGTGGGAGACAAAACAACTGGTAATTTGTGATATACGCTTTGCCACCCCCCACCCTTCTTCACCCCGACTCGACCTCCTCTGCTTCCCGCAGCCACAATCTCTTGACTGGGAATCACCGGCTGCTTGGATTCCACACACCCCAACGGGCCGGCTCTCTGAGTGCCGTTTGTTGGCTGCTGGTGTTACTTTTTTCTGCTTCTTTTGATTTCTTCCTTACCTCTCACCACCTCCCCCTCCTTTCGCTCAAATACCTGGCTCCGTGCGCCATCTTTGCTTCTTCCTGAGGGGCTGTGGAGCTCCGTAAGAGTGTGGAGCTGCAGAGCTCTGGTAATTTGTGATATATGCTTTC